>NC_133791.1:9654828-9849698 GCF_003597395.2 Chelonoidis abingdonii
GCCTCTAGGGTTCAAGGACCCTGGGAAACTTGGGTTTTGTGGCACTAGGGTAGGGGGCCCCTGGAAGATGGGGTTTTTGGGGCCCGTAGGTTTCGGAGCCCTACGAAATGGGGTTGTGAGGCCCAACGCGGTTAGCGAGTCCATCGGAATTATCGGCAGGATTTACGGCGACCCAGGAGGTTAGCGGCCCACTGGACAATGCGGCTTCTTTGGGGCCTCTGAGGTTACGGTGCCGCTGGAACTGGGGGGGTTGTGGGGCCCCTGAGCTTAGGGTTCCTGGAACATTGGGGCTTTTGAGGCCGCTGGGGGTGAGTGCGCCTCTCTGGAAATGGGGTTTTGGGGCCCCTGAGGTTAGGCCTTCCGGGCCGCTAAGCGACTAATAGAGTTTTTGGTCGCCGTAGGTTTAAGGAGAGCCCCTGAAAAATGGGATTTTGGGGCCCCTAGGGTTAGGGGCCCACTGGAAATGGGGGGTTTTGAGGCCCTCTGAGTTAGGGGCCCCTTTGGAAATGGAGTTTTGAGGGTCTCTAAGTTAGGGGCTTCCTTGGAAAATAGGGCGTTACGAGGGTTACATTTCCCAAAGGAGGGCATGCCCCCAAGTGTGTGTGGTTGTCTCTCATTTGCCAGGAGGCAGACCCCCCAGGTGTGGGTGTGGCTGTTGTTCCCCTCCGCATTTTCTCTTGCCCCAAAACGAAAAAATAAGGGGCCCGATAATTTTTGTTTCCCCCCCCCCCCCCCGCCGGAGACGCCCAGTGTTCAGGGTGGTTGTGTGTGTTCCCCTCCATGATATCCAAGAGGGAGCTCTCCTCCGCCGGAGGTGTTGTGTGGTAGGGTGAGTGTTCCCCCCATTGGCCAGGCACGCTCCCACAGTGAGTTTCCCTCCATAGTGTGCTCACGAGAGGCAGCCATTACCAGTGGTGTGCTGCTGGTGTGTTTCACCTCCATTGCCAAGAAGCACAGCCCCCCAGTGTTGATGTGTGATAGTGTGTTCCCCTCATTGCCAGAGCAGCCCCCACCAGTGTTGGTGTGGTGTGTGTGTGTTCCCTCCATCTGCCCAGAGGCAGCCCCCCCCAGTGTTTGTGTGTGTGTGTGTGTTCCCTCCATTGCCAGAAGCAGCCCCCAGTGTTTGTGTGTGTGTGTGTTGTTCCCCTCCATTGCAGAGGCAGCCCCAAGTGTTGTGTGTGTGTTCCCCTCCATTGCAAGAGGCAACCCCAGTGTGTGTGTTCCTCATTGCAGAGGCGCCCCATGTTTGTGTGTGTGTGTTCCCTCCATTGCCAAGAGGCAGCCCCCCGCCAGTGTGTGTCTGTTCCCCCCCTCGCCGCCCGGCTCCGCTCTGACAGCTCCTCGGCGGCTGCTGCCGTCCGTCGCGGGCCTCCCCCATGGAGCCGCCGCTCCCGCCTGGAGCCCCAGCGCCGCCTGCCTCCGCCCGGCCGCCAGCTCCAGACGGCTCGCGCAGCGACTCCCCCGCGGGCAGATCGATGCCGCTCGCCTTTCATCTGACCGGCGCGGGGGAATCGAGGCTTCCTGGAAAAACCCGATATCAAGTGAACTGTTTACTGGCCAAGTGCATTTACAGGCACAGGGGGAGCTGGTGTCTTTCCTCCTGCCAGTTTGCAAAGTGGGGGGGGGGTTAACCCCTCCCTTGCTGGAATACCTTCCCCAGACCCCAAGGAGTGCAGCTGTGCGAGCTGGAAGGCTGGGCTCTTAGTCCAATAAAAACCACCCCTCCCCCTTGTCTCTCTCCAACCCGGGGACCCACAGGGCTGCCAACCAAACCACGTCTGACCTGGTTTATGGCCAGCCCCCGAGGGGCTACTTCGCAATCCCGCCGCAGTTCTGGACAGCACACTTTGAAAGCCCTTTTACGACTAGCGATTTGTCACCACGGTGTGTTTTTCTGCCCCAAAGCATCACATGCCTGCTTGTTCAATCCTGCAGCCTTTTCTGGCACGTCTAAGTTTAGGCTAAGGCCCTTTCTCTTACCAAAATGGCCTGGAAGGAGGAGTGCCCATGCCCAGCCAATGGGGCCTGGCTTTAAGACTGCACACATTAAAGCTGCACAGTGCTTGCCTTGCCTAGCCAAAGCAACACAAAGGGCTGCTCTAGAGGAACAACCCAGGCTGCCTGTGGAGCCCCAGCCAACTGTGTCCAGAGTGAAGCCATCCTAGGATGACCAGCTATCCCAATTTTATAGGGTCACTCCCAATATTCAGGACTTTGTCTTATCTAGGAGCCCATTAACTCCCCACCCTGAGTGCCAATTTTTCACACTTGCTATCTGATCACCCAGCCGTTCATTTTAACAATCAGCCTGAAGAGAAGCACCCCATGTAGAGGATCATGGTTCAACAATGCTACAAGGACTTATTTAAAACAAAAATTTCTGTTGCTTTTGCAATTGACACAATGTTGATTCTAGGAGGAAAAATTGTGGGGATACTTTGCTGTCTTCCACCAGTCACCCTTCACCCGCTCTGTTAGTATCCTCAGTGGCTGCACGCCTATAGATTCAACAGGGAATAGGTACTATGTGCTGAGAAGGGTGCCATGGCAACTTGCCAGCTGCCTGAGAGTCCTACCTGTTATAAATACCCAACAAATGCATACAGCAAAGCTGTATTTGCTTTCTAAAAGAGCTTCTCAGTTCATTCTATCACAGCTTTGTCATCACCAGGCAAGCAGCAGGGATATTGTGACTATGGGCCACTTTTTAAGACCCTGAGGCTGTTGGGCCACTTTTTAGCTCTCCTGTAATACATCACATATAAAAGAAAGAGGCTGCAGCATTAGTACTTATTATTAACAGAGATGGGGCTGAGTCACATATCTAGGGCCAAACTTCTCAAAGTTGGAGGAAGTTCAGATGGGTCCAAATTCAATGACCCTGTTCAGGATAATGTCTGAGATGATACAGGGTTGCTTGCCTGATTAGGATACACACTACAAATAAGTTAGAAATATACTTTAGCTATACAGGGAGCTGCAGTTTTTCTTCTGGTGTTTCTTTTCTTCTATCAAACCAATATATTCCCTGTTTCACGATAAGAGATAAATGGCAGTGAAAGGCATTAGGGAAATTCATTCCACCTTGATACTTAGGGAGATAAAGCTGATCCATTAATATACCCCGGTTCTTATTATCCCACCAAAATTGTCTAAGACATTTAACAATCTATTTGTAAAACAACGAGGGAGAGGATAGGTTTCATACTGAGTATCTATATTGTCTGAGGAGTAATAGGTATTATAATGGATTTAAGTCTGCCCCAGCAGGTTAAATTGAAAGGTGACCATGTCTCAATATTTCCTTGAAGCTTCAGTAGCAAAGCGTCAGAGATACTAGGCATAGATCTAACTCTTACACACTTCACTCGCATTCCCTAACAGGCTTCACGCGAGCAGCACTGAATATTCTGCATCGGTTTAATGAAGACTGGGAGATACTAATGCAGTCCTTCTAATGAGAGCAGGGCAGGAAACAGTTCCGGACCCATGAAAATTTTTGCAAGTTTGAAATATTTTCCCATTTTGAACTGGGATGAAAATCAAAATCTCAAAAATATTCACAAATCAAAAATATTTTTTTTTCCTGTTTCAGGTCAATCAAAACATTTTATTTGAATTTTGACTTTTTTTCTCTCTCTTTTTTTAAATCCTTTTTCAGTCTAATTATGTTAAACTTCACATCGAAAGTTTGTTTAGAACTGGAAAACAGGACTTTTTTTGTTAGAATATATTGAAAAAAAATGTTTTTGACAGTTTAGAAACTGTTTTCCTCAACATTTTTTCAAGTCAAGAAATTAATTGAACTTGACTTTATTTCACAAACAATTTCAGTTTAGACAAATCATTTTTTCAACAAAAATGATTCAACGGAAAATTCTGAACCAGCTGTACTTCTAATACCCTCCAGGGCAATGGGGCCCGTATGCATAGAGGTGAAAAGCTTGTGACAACGTACACTGGCAATACGACCCACAGGGATGAGGTGCTAATTGTGAGGGCCACATGTACCCCATCTGGGTTGAAATACTAGAGATCCTACACACCCACAAGATCTACACCATCAGGACCGGTGCCCTCTTCTGGCCAGTGTGACCAGCACTGCAAAGATGCCACTGAAGAATAATACGTTCACCGTCAGGCCTATTGGGATATATTTCAATGCCTCTTCCTTTCTCTCACCCTATCCTCTCCTTTGAGATATGGCAATGCAGCACTCAGCCTCCCACACCCTTCTCAACATTCGTGGCTTCACATCTTCTTGAGATATACATTCCTTGCCATGAAGGACCAAATTCATCCTTAATTGAACTCTACCAAAGTCAATGGAGTTACGTGAGGGGCAAATGTGACATGTCCAGATTCTTACCATCAAAAGCTGAAATGAATGATTACATTGGTTAATTACAACTTTGAGATGTGTACAAAATAACTGCAGGATAAAGTATTGATTTTTTTTTTACCTCAACCTGCAAATTACACCATTTTGTGTCTTTCATTATTTCTATAATTTTATATTATTAGAGCTTTTTGCTGCTGCTTCTTTATGTTTCATCCCTTGGCTAGGGTGGAATTTTATCAGGGATGAATCTGTCTGTCTGTCTCATATACTATGCAAAAGAATTCCCAGAAGCGTCAGCATTTTATACATGCCGCCTACGAGAAATATTTTCAATGACTTTAATGGAAACTCTCTGCTGCCTCCTTTTCAAACAATGGCTACTGTTGGTAATAACAGCAAAATTACATTCAAACTAAGACATGACATGGAAATAACAGGTTTCAGTGATAACTCTGTTTCAATCAAGGATGTACCTGCACTACCTCTAGAGAGAGAGATTGCTGTAGGGATGGCTCAGTGCTCATGATTCTTCCACTTGTTTTTGAATGATTAACTATTTTGCCCCTGCAACTTTAAAAGGTTCTGATTTGGAAGGTATTGTGCGTTAGTGTCTGTAACCTTGGCAAACACCAAGGATTCAACTGGGAGAACATCCAGAACCAAAAGCATGGCCAGGTCCTGGAGCTGGGGGTCATGGATCAGGCATGGAGGGGGATATGTAAGATACCTTGAGCACATGTGTGTATGATATTTGAGGAAGTCATATTAAACTAGAATGAAAGGTATTAGATTATGAGATCTATTTTCAGCACTGCAATGGTGCAGAATGTGGCTACGCCAATCATTACTTATGAACTTTATTACAGATATATGACACTAAAAGAAAAATTGCAAACTTTTGCATATATCTATGTTTAATATAGATTGTACACTGCATTGAATAGTCTTGTGGCTAAAGAATTGGAATGGGAACAGGATTCCTGGGTTCAGTTCCTGGCTTTCGCATAGACTCACTGACCTTAAGCAAGTCACTTTAACCTCTGTGCCTCGGTTTCCACATCTGTAAAATAGGGATAATAATGCAACACACTGAACAAGTGTGGCATGTCCCTCTCTAGTAATTGGCCTATGGAGGATAACATTCTACTACTGCTACCAGTTAGCAGAAGCAGAAGCTTGTGATTTTGATCTAAAGGTTGTGTATTCAATAACTGCTGATGACCTGTAGTGGGGGCTCTTACAAAAAATGTTAGACAGTCCTGGATCTTTAAAATCCCATTTGTTTTGCGGGGTGCATACCAGTGAATTCCTTTAAAAAGCCAAAATTCCTTTGGGAAGGGAAAGAAGACTCTAGGACTATACCTCAGAGAGGTTATTTGGGAGGTATTAATATTTCTTATGTGCTTTGAGAGCCTTCCTAGAACACAACGGAATAAAGAAGAGCACAGTATATTTGTAGTTTGAGATCCAATAAAACTATAATTAAATGAAACATTTATGTGATATTCCCAAATCCAAGTAAATTCTCAGCAAGACCCTCCAATCAAATTTCATTGCCCATGGGATGTATGCCCACCACACAGAGTTGGCCTGGGTTTCAGAAGTCTTGAGCATCCACGTCAACCATTGGCTTGGACACTCAGGAACAGAACTGGTTGGGAATTGGAATTTTCACCCACAAGAAATCTCAACATTCTGAAATTTGTTTTCATTCCAAACCGGAATGAAAAGACAAAATTTTGAATTTTTTTGTGGAAAGAAAATTCAGAAAAAAATCTATTTGGAAACATCAAAACATTTCATTTTGATAATTTCAAAATGTGTGTGTGTATAAAATATGAAAACTAATACTATCACATAAAAGGCAAAATGAAATTAAGCAGATCAAGTTAAAACAAAGCATTTTTACCTTATTAAAATGAAATATTTGAACATTACTGAACCAAAAAGGAAAGCTGAAACAATTCATTTCAAACACTTTTCCACTGAAAAATTTTGTTGAAATCAACACTTTCCCACAAAACATTTAGATTTTGACCAAACTGCATTTTCTGACAGAAAACTATTCCTTTGAAAAATTTGCAACCATCTAGACTCAGAACTCCTGAGAATCAAGCCCAGATTTGTATCAATAGTCATTAGGTTTGTGCTTTAATTAGCCAGAGCAGCAGCCCCCCTTCACTGATCTGATTTACATGTCTGGATGATGCAGAAGGGGTTAATTAAACTTGAAAACTGCTACTACATATGTGGAAATTCTTGCTTTTTTTTTTTTTTTTTTTTTAAGTACATCTCTCTTTTGTGCATCTGTCATCTCTGGTCATTCCTGCCACATTGTAAAGGGCAGGCTGATGTTTCTCACATTGACTCTTTGGCAGTTTGGAGAACTATGGCTGTGATGGAAAGCAATCCTAAATGGAAACTGACAGAGGGGAGGGGTAGACCACATCTAACTGGAAAAACACACACACACACACACACACACACACACAATGCACACACACACTTAGAGGCAGACAAGGTGATAAACCTCACCTATTTGTAGTAAGCAAGACAAAAAAAGAGAGAAGAACCCAACTTATCCAAAAGTTTTGGTCCTTGTTCTGCTGGTATCTCATCTACCATCACTCAGTGCTCATCTTCCATCTCCTCCGGAAGTTTGCTACACCTCTACACCATTATAAATATTTCTCACTTAAAAAATAAAACAAAGTTAAAAAACAAACAAACAAACTGTGGCTTTTCCAGTTCAGCTTCAAGGAATGGGCTCCAGACACACTGCTGGAGGGGAGGAAGGCTTTTGGATTCTGAATTTTATTTTATTAAGTGTGAGTGAGTTATTTTGATTATGTTGGCAGGGAAAGGGAAAGAAAAAGGTCTATAACGGCGGCTTTGTCCCTCCTTAACCTATGTCTCTGCTCACACACACACTTGCAGAATCCACCACCCTTTCACCAGCATAGGCTAACATGGGAAGAAGCAGATGCTGGGCTGCACTGATTCATACGCACTTCTCAGCCTTTCATCACTCAGGATGGGAAACAGAGGAGCATTTAAAACAAAAAATTGGGGGGAGGGGGAGGATGGCAGCAAAATGTGCAACACATCACAGATTTCTCTGGCTGAGAAGGCTGCAGTGATCAGCCCCCTTAAATGTTCAGGGGATTTGCTGTGAATGGATGGCATTGTTTCACGCTGACTCGGGGTTTCATGTGTGTGGCCACACTTTCGTTGGAGGGCCACCCTGCAGAAATAAATTGTGCAGCGTTGCAAGTGACAGGTGGTATCCTGAGCCTTAGGATTGGTGGGAGCAATCAGTATTCACCCTGGGACCCGCTTCCCAATACTTAAAGAGAAGCATTGATGCTCCACTGAAGATGGCCCCTTCCAGTCCTCCCTTTGTTAGGTAGGGAACACAGGTGAGCAGTTAAGAATGCCACGGTTTATTCTCAGCTGTGTCACTGACTTGCTGGGTGACCTTGGGTAAGTCATTTAATCCCTCTGTACCTCAGTTTTCTTATTGGCAAAGTAGGACTAATACTCCTCCAGTGCACCTGTGGCCAGCTGGGACTGCACTGCTGTCCCAGTGGTTTGCACCATGGCCACTCAGAACTTCATGGTGATAGAGGACTCGAGTCCTCCTGCTCCAAAGGTGAGAAAGCACAGGCTTTATGGAAAGCTTTCCCATTGAGCTAAAGAATTGTTGCTGACAGCTGCTGACAATAGAGTCTATGACACGCAGGTGAGCAGTTCCATACAGAAGCAGCAGTGGTAACCAACAGATTATGGGATGGCCAAGAGGCTTACTAAATCCATAACTGGAAAGCAGCTCTGGGATCCCTGAACACAATGGGCTGCACAAGGACAAAGGACTAGATGCTGGAGAATGAGTCGATTACAAGAGAACAGGTTAAAAGGGGTAACGTGGATCAGAATCAGGCTGGAAATCACTTCAGTGACTTCAATGGACAAGGGAAAATTTTGGCTCATTATTTTTCTTAGATGCTACCATGTCTTCACACCAGGGCTGGAAAATCACTGCTCACCTTTGTCTGCTTGGGAACTGTTTCCTAGCAGGGAAGAGGACAACAGGAGTGTCTCTCATTAAAAATACAACAGAGTCATGGGTGCAAATCATGCCATTCACAGCCATATCCTAAAGTCACTGTCCGCTGTGCCTGTGTTAGAATGGAATGAGAGCTTTGGGATTTGACTTGCAGTGTTCAGGGCCATTTAGGATACAACCCTTTCCACCCCTAAGGCTAGATTCTGCGTCCCTATAGTTCTGCACTGAGCATAGGACTGAATCAAGGGCAAAGGTGGCTTTAAATCACTTTTGTGACTCTCTGAGTCAAGCTCTTGATGAGTATATGTCCATTATACAACTCTGAGGTAGCTCCAGCTCTGATCTAAATCGCATTGGCTGGTCAGAGCACTCAATACACAGCATAGCTACAGTAGTGTCCTCTTGCCACGCCCCCTAGACGGGACCCAGCATGGTGCCATGACACATTCTCTACATCAGGTGGGGAAAATCCCTCTTCACCCCAGAAGAAATCTACAGGGAGCATTTGTGCCCCGTTTACACTTCCAGAGCAGCATAAAGGGCCATGGCTTTTCATCCTAGGATCTTAAAGCTCTTTACTGAAGGATACTGCAAGGTGTGTGTGTGTGTAAAGCTCTTTACTGAAGGATACTGCAAGATGTGTGTGTGTGTGTGTGTGTGTGTGTGTGGAGAGAGAGGGAGAGAGAGAGTCTATAGGATGGCTAGAAAAGGTAGTTATTAAAGTGAATGCAAAAACACCCAAGATCAGAGGCAAACCCCTGGCTGCGGATTCCTCCTCAGTGCGCTGAACGCCAGTAACACTAATCAAAGGAAGTTAAAAGTGGCTTTTTATCTCCCCAGCCTAAAGGAGGTTTGTAGGGGTGGAAGCTCTGGTGCTAATCAGATGGGTTTTATTTTTGGCCTCAGCCTTAATTTTCCGTGCTGTTTCCTAACATGAGTTTTAAAACATTTGCCGATTACTTGCTTGAGGCAACTCCGGGTCCCTTTCTTCCCCGTGCTTTGTGACTGCTGCGCAGAGCTCACATCTGCAGCCTGACTCTCTCCCTCGCTTGGCGTTGGCTCAGGGAGGAGGAAACGGTATTTCTCGTAGGTGATGCCAACACAAATAAAATCCCCGATAGAAATATATCAGCAGCTGTATCCCCCTCAGTGCCACGAGAGCAATGTAAAGGGCTCCGATATCTTGCAGAGAACACAGAAACACTATGTGCTGCTGCTTTCGTTTCCCTCACTCCTCTGTAGGAACGACTGGATGGGAGCCTGGGAAGCGCCTGTCAAATCACAGCTTAGATACAGAGATACAGTTTAGAGACCCATACTCTCAGGGAGTCCTCTGCTGACTTCCAGACACCTACAGACCATAAGCCTAACTCTGCTCTCCATGACCTCAGTGGCAAAGCCCTCCTTGACATTGGAAGCAAGATGTGGTCTCATGAGGAACCTAACGCCTCTGCTGGAGCAATTTGCAGAAAGCAGGTACGTTGCCAGGTCAAGCTTCTCCTCCGTGGGTTCTTTGTACACAGAGGCCAAGAAGAGTGCAGGGAACCTGCACAAAAAGCCCAAATTCTATCCAAGGAGCTGCCAATTTCCCTTGGATTGTGAGTGGGAAATCAATGCAAGCAGGGTCCCTGAGGAAGCCATGCTGCCAGCAAGAAGGACGAGCAGCATGAGGCCCTGGGCCTCTAAGTGGATGCACCAAGATTTCCCTGTGGAACCCAGGACACCCTGTGGGCAGGAGGGACAGGCCCTACCCCTGCTCCATGAATGGGGCAAACCTTAACCCTCAGTGGAAGAGCTGGAGGAAACTCTGTGACTTGAACTCCTGGAGTTTCACACACCTCTCATGAAATCTTCCCATGGGAAGGCAAGATAATCACCACTGAATAAGCAAGCAAACAATAGCTGAACCCCAGGCAGTTTATGCTGGTGCCACCCTAGGGACCAGCCCAATCCCATTTATAACTGGTTTTATATAAATGCTTTATATTAACTGTCCCACAGGAAGGGGAGCAAGGAGGAATGTGAAGGCGCAGAAAAATGACAGGAAAAAGGTTTCCTATGAAAGGGAACCCTCCCATCCTGGGAGAGGTGGGAAGAATGGTTCTGGTGAGACTCAGAGGAGAGGGAGTGCAATGCTTGAGTGAAGTGTGGATGTGAAATATGGTGCTGCAACAGCTGTTTAGCACATTAGCCTATTGGTGTGTAGGCTCCTGTCCAAGGACTTTCAGTTGCAATCCTAGCCCGGCTGGAGCAGCGAGACAGATGCGAGCAGGTTGGGAGTCAGCCCTTGCTGTTCGTCGACAAGTTGTAAATTGATGCAGAGACTCTGCCCTCTCTCTTTGGGGACATGCCTGGATGTGGGCCAGGGAGGAGAAAGAGCAGATCTCCCAGCTCCCCCTGCCAAATGCTAGAGAGGGCAGAAAGGAGCTGTCGGAACACCTTTAGCCTGTTCCCAGCCTGCCTCTCCGCAAAGGAGGTTTTATGCATTGAGATGCTCTTGACAAGTATTCAGCCGACTCTTTTGCTTTTCACTTAGTGCTCTTAGTGGTGGCAGGGTGTCCAGGGATGACAGGAAATGGGGAGCCTGGGCTGACAGGCTGCTGCACAAGACCAGAAAGCAGATCCCATGTGTGCGTTTTGGTGAAGACCTCCCACCATACCAACACCTGGTTCCATCCCCTTCAAGTAAATACCCACTCGGTCCTGCACCCCTAAGACTGCCAAACCCAACATACCCCTGTGCATGTGCTGCAAGGACATCCTGCTAGCAAAACATTTTCCTAGCCACTGGGAGGCCCTGGGACCCACCTTCCTACCAAGGAGGCTTGGGCTCAAAATTCTTCTTGAACAGAAATGTGTTTATCTATACGAGTCCAAATCCCAAGAAGAGCTGAGCACTCAAATGCCATCAGGGCCGATGGATGCCTCTTGAGCGTTGGCCCATGGAAATGAATGTGGCCATCCCAACAGCTCATGGGTGCATCTGTGAAATAATACAGATACTACGCTGCCCCAGTGGGGGACAGTATATCCAGTTCCTCCTTTGCTCACTTCGAGTAATAAGCCTGCCCATTTTAGTGCTCCAAATCAAGCCAATACTGAGGCAAAAAGCTGAGCTTTGCCTCATGCTCCCAAGGCTCTGGCAGACACAGCTTCACAAGCTAGGAGCTCAGACCTCAGGACTGTCAGCAGAACATCTGCAGAGACAAGGATCAAAGGGCTCACTCAGGGAGCAGGTCACTTGACCTTCATGTGCCTTGGCCAACTGAGCTGAAAGAGCGGATGAAAAGCCAGAGTCTTTTGGAAAACCAGATGCTAGGTTGCAGCTCAGCTGAGCTTTTCTAGGAAAAATTAAGGGCGGGGGGAGAGCCCCCCAAGCTACCTCCATTCTGTACTGATCCAAAGCCTGGACTGCACTAGAAAAATGACTTGGTGGTGACAGTGGCTTCAGCGCCAGTTCAGAGGCACATGGTTTAAACTAGGTTCAGCAGTGTTTTGGAAAGCCAGGGTTAACATCTGCACAGAACAAGCCTGACCCAGTAATGAACCCTGTTGCTCACAACCATCCTGGCGAGTGGGAGATTTCTCTGCTGCAGACCTGGCCCAGGGGCGTTCTCTCTCAAGGCATCACTGTATTATGGAAATTAGCTACCTCCCCAGTAGGTATTTTACTGGAACCACTTTAACCACAGGGTCTTTCTTTAGAAAAGCAGGCGTTTCTGTGAAGGAGATTACTGAGGGCAGCTGGCCTGACCAGAGTATGCGTGGGACGGGAAGCACCCTTCTCTCATGCATTGCCTTTCAGATCCTCCTCATAGTACCTCAGACGTTAAAAGCAGGGGGCGGTGCAGTGGGGAGGACAGAGCAGATTAGAAGGGCAGGGGAGGAGGCAGCAGCAGGAAGATCGTCTCATCACTGTAGCAGGAAATGGAAAGAGATCTCTCTCTAGGCAGGAAGTGGGCATCAGCGAGAGTGTGATCTTGGAGTCCCTGGCTGAACTCGCCTTGCTGCTGGTGACTCAAGCATGAAAACCTCATCCCACGTACCTGAGAGAGCTGCCACTTGTGCTTCTTCAGAAACTGACATTTTGCCAGCTCTGGGACTTGGCCTGGTCACAGCAGATCACCTCTGTCTCTTGGGGACACCAGCATAAACTGATTTCAGGGGAGTTGCTCACACTGCGGTGTAACTCAGGGCTTGTCCACATGGTGAATTGCTGGGTGGCCAGCTGGTGCGCTGCAGATTCACACCCTGATTTCCTGCGCAGTAATTTCCCAGGTAGATGATCCCTGAAAGCATTTTGGCCCAACGTACATTGATAGTGATTTCCTCCGGATTGGGGAAATATCCCTGTGAAGATGGGCCAGCACAGTACCTATGCACCCCTTCAATCCCATCTAAACCACTGGCCCCCAGGTTAGAGGTGAGCTTCTCCTGTTGGGAGCCACTGAGATCTGAAGTCCCAGCAAATGGTGTCCCTAACCTGTGTTTGCCAGAGGCTGGGAATGGGCGACAGGATGGATCACTTGATGATCATCGGTTCTGTTCATTCCCGCTGGGGCTTCTGGCATTGGCCACTGTCGGAAGACAGGATACTGGGCTAGATGGACCTTTGGTCTGATCCTGTATGACCATTCTTATATTCTTAAATAATTTTCATGTGAAATCCTGCCAGCTTTGCTCTTTGTCACATTCTTCCTAAAGTGGTGATCATGGAAACCAGGACTCAGCCTCCTTCATCTCTCCTCTTTGGCTGCACGAAAGGACTCTAGTCAAGACTTTGCATTGTAGCTCCTGCGGGTCTCACACTGGCTAACGAGCATTTCTTTAAGAAAATCTTCCATGAAACTTCCAAAGACAAGGCTGGCTGGACACCATGGTGACCAGTGCCCTATCAGCGTCTAGATAGTGAGAGAGATCCCTGCCATACATAAGACTGTGCAGATGCACAGGACTGGAATAGCTGGGGGCACTACACGAGAGCAGTGAGGTGCACTGACAGAGCACTATGGGAGTGCAAGAGGGGAACAGCAGGGAGGATGCTGAAGGCTGGTACTGAGCACTGACAGACGTGTGCCTGGGTGTATGAAAGAAAGAGATGGGAGTGTTGCAGTTCAAAACTTGGGGCACAGAGGCACTAGCAGAGCTCTTGTTTGCACCCGTCCTGGCTACAGCCAGAGCAATGTTTTACCTTTCCTGCTACAAAGCCCTGTCTTTCCTTCCTTCTCCGTGGGGGCAAGAGGAGGTGGAGATATTGATGAGCTGCTCTTTGTTTGTGTTGTGAGGTTTAATTTGCAGGAGAGGTGCCCAAGCACTGGGCAGGCACCTACAGTGGTAATTAGAAATTGGCAGGAAGAAATAAATAATCACTGTCCCCCACCATCCACCCAGACATTTTAAACAGAATTTAAAAATGGGGGCGGGGGCGCCACAAGGCCCAGTCCCCAGCATTCCTTTGGATTCAGGCCCTTTGATCACTTCCCTCCCTCTTTCCAAATTCTTGAACTGCTGCAGGAGATCAATACACAGTGACATCCCAGCCAGGGCATGAGTTTACCCTCAGTCACATTCCCATGGGTCTCCTCATATGGAATATGGCCCAGAGCCTCTGCTCTGCTTCTAGCCTCAAGATCAATAACTTTGCTCCTTCCCTTACACCCCAGAAACTATCAGCAAGTTAAATAATCAATTCCCCTTCCCTAGTTACAGACTTAACAAAGGGCCTCTAGCCATCTCTCTGCAGTCAGCCTGTTCCTCCCATTAGCATGTGTGTGTTGTGTGTGCATACACACGTGCCACTCCTGACATACTATCTACATCTAAAGTCACGCCTGGTAGAACTCCATTGAATTCAGTGGAGCAAGAGTTGTGCCAGAGCTCAGTTTGCTCTGCAGGGCCTGATTCTGACCTCATTTACACTGACATAACTCTACTGACTCCAATGGAGTCTCTCCTGAGATCAGAATCAGACCTACCATAGTGTCTTTCACGTATAATGAAGCTGACGACCTGTCCATCCTGTTAATGAATGGGCTGTCCAGGCTTTTAACAAAGTCTGTGTTCCTATTGATACTGTCTGATGCTGAGACAGGTGAAACATGATTGTAGTGTCTGAACCAGAGGAAGGGGGATGTTTGTTTGTTTGCTTTATTTCCATGCTTTCATCTTATTACTCACAGCCACGCTTGGGCACATTTTAATTAGCTTATTACTTTTTATCTCAAAAGACATGACCAAGAGAATAAAAATGACTTTGAATGTTCACAAGCTTTTCAACATCTCTAGTGATTATACTCCATGCCGCTCCGGTGTGGTGAATTTTATCATGGTTGTATTTCCGTTAGATTCACAGTACCCTTGCTGATTTGATTAATTCTCCACCCGCTCTGAATATTCAGTGGGCTAGGAGCACGTCCAAGCGCTCTGGATTCTCCCAGACAGTGAGAGATACTGATTTAGGTTTAGTTACTGTCACTTCACAAGACAGAAGGAAAGAGAAAAGTTAGAGGTGCAGAAGCCCTGTTGGGTTGTCTGCATCGTCTCCTTGCGAAATCAGGATAGAAACAAGCACAAACAGAATAATTAAAGAGTGAAAGCTGCAAAAGAAAGAGGCAGAACAAATGAAAGGCAGAGAGAAAGATTCTAAGTCCATCCCTGTAAGTGCTGCTGCCAGGCAAACCTTTATAATTGTTCTCTCTGCAAGGTACTCATGTACTAAACTTCCAGAGCTCTTTAAAGGTACTTATATCTGTTGGTTCTCTGGGACACAGCTCTTTACATCCTCCCTGAGAGGCTCAGAACTTTCTCCCCTCCAAGTTAGTCCTGCCCATCTCCCTGTGGCGCACACCATTCTCCCCCCAGTCCATAATTAAAGTTGATTTGTGAATTAACACAACAAGTATAAAAAATATTCGCCCCAGAATGTCAGCAGCCACCAGCTCATTGTTTTCTAATCTCCTAGAGCCTGTCCCAAAGGTCACCCTGGGCAGGATGCCAAGCACTGCTAAGCAAAGATTGGCCAAGCTTGCTTGGGATGCTAAAAGCATCCAGGCCTGTCTGCCTTGTTTCTTCGCCTGTTTTGAAGAACGAGTGACCAACGCAAAGTATGATCTCTCATAAACCAAACAGGGCAGGGCTAGAAATTCCCAGAATGGAGGGGCTTATTGAGAGCTAAGAAGGAGAGAGTTTGCATTACTGAAGGAGCCAAGTGGACACAAAGAGACAGAGCAAAGAGGCCAAGGAGATGCAGGAGGCAGCAAGGCAGAGATAGGGAAAGTGACAGAGCGAGCACAGGACAAGCAGAGGCTCTGTGTAGTGAGGAGGGAGGGAGGGGACGTGTGGAACCTTGTCTCTGTTTGTGCATGTCAGATGTTGGAGCGTGATCTGCAGGGCTTGGCCAGTGGCCCCCGAGAACCATTATTCAACACTTCCACTGATGAGCATGCATGCTGCTGAAGGAAGGTGAAGGGGACACCAGGAGAGGGGAAGGGTGTTCATAGAGAGATGCAACAGGCCACCTAGAGAATCCCACTCCAGCTGGGATCTCAGCACAGGCTATCCTGACCCCTTGGCAAAACCACCCAAACTGGGATGATTGTTTCTAATTGTTTTCTCCTTAGGCCTCCAACAGGGTTTAGAAAAATACAAACCAAAACCAAAAAGAGCTTCATCAATGACAACAAAAGGAAAAGGAGGGTGGGGGAGCCTAAGCAGCGTTGACAGCAGATATTCAGCGCTGTTTGAACTTCATTGGTGGTACGTCTCACATTTCCAAGGCTCTTGACACAGGCGTTGGCTCCAGGGGTGAGACCATCTGCATCTTCGTTTTGTTGGGATTGCTTCCATGCAGAGGGCTGGGAAATGGAGATGGATTTCACCAGATCTGCCTTCTAAAATTCCCACTCTCTCCACAGCCCCGCCCTTTGCAGAGGGGTTGCTGAGGTGGGGGGGTGAGAGAGGGGGATTGATGCGATTTCTAAGTCTGCGTCTGTTTTGCTGCTTTCTAATGCTGGGCTACAGATGTATCCAAGTGACATTCAGACTTGAACTCCCCGCTTGCTGCATGGGAAATTGCACTAGATTCAGGAGCCAGCAGTCTGTTTTTGTTTCAAGGAGAGAGGGGAAAGAATTGAGGTGGAATTCACTAGGATGAAATTAAGGACAGTGAAAATTTAAGCTGGACATGAGGACACACTGGCACATCAGACTGAAGAATAACCTCCTACCGCCTGAAATTTGAAAGCCTATGGACTGGAGAATATACTGAAATATAACCTCACTTGGGCTGGAGGTACAGACTGGAAGACCTAATAGGTCTCTTCCATCTCTAATGGACTATGATAATACTTGGCACTCGTGTAGCACTGTATATCTTCAAAGCCCTTTGTAAACGTTTAACCAGGGACTGGTCCAACTCACAGATTTTGGATCTGGATGCAAATGTCTCCAAAGGTCAAGGACGTGTGGCTCTTAGCAGGTTGGGTCAGATTCTAATTTTCTAATTCTAATTTCTAATATTCTAATAGAACATTTCTAATATTCACTAGTTAATCCTCACAAGTCACAACCAACCTGTGAGGTTGGTATTGGTCCCATTTTACAGATGGCAAAACTAACACAGAGCTAGGCTAAGTGACAGGGTAGTCTGTGCCAAAGCTGGGACTAGAATTATTCTATTTCCCTTAGTTGTATAGGCACTAGAACTAGAGGTGCTGCAGCATCCCCCGTCTTGAAGCGGTTTACTTTATATGCAGGGTTTACAGTTTGGTTCAATGACTCTCAGCACCTTCACTATACAAATTGTTCCAGCCCCCCTGCCCAGTTGTAGCTTCAAATGGCCAGCAGATGCCAGTATTCAGCTCACTGCTACTGCCACCCTCCAGGGCATCCCAGCGGCCATGGTGTCAGAACAGCCTTCCTCAGTGCTCAAGCGCCTGCTGCAATAAATCTTATACGGTAACCCTGAAGCTGACAGTGCACCACCCTGTGTGTTTTGCAAGAGCAGTTGTCCAAAGAAAGACTCATTAAATCTGATCAGTTGCCTTGTGTCTATCACCGATGAATGGCCCACTTGCGACATCCACAAATAGCACAGTCACCAACATAATGACCCGCAGCTGCAAAAGCAAACCCACCACTGGTCCCATCACTGCCCTTTCTAGTGTTCGACCTTCCTTCAGGAGGATGGACTTGTGGTTGAATCACTGGGAACTGAGGGTCCAAATCTCTTAGGCTGCTTTGAAAAGCTCAGCCTTGAGCTCTATTCACCACATGAGCCTGAATGTCCCTTCATCCATCTCTGCCTCAGTTTCCCTCCCTCCCACCGTGAGGCCTTAGGCCAGTCATGCTTTTAAAGGCCTCTGAGATCCCTGGCTGGAAAAGTGCTACTGAAGGGCAAAACACCATTATAGGCTACTTGGCTTTCCTGCTGGTTCAACAGCCAGAGGAAAACCACATTCCTCCTCTGTTTCCACCCAGGGGGCCCTGGCAACATTGGTGCCCTGCTGGAGTCCCCTCATCTGGGCTCTAGTCAGTCACTCTCGTCCTCCCCAGCCCCCACTCAGAAGCAAAGCATATGTTGGTCTCTCTGACAAACCTGAGATCCATCCCTTACTCCTGGGGAATGAGAGACCTGAGGCTCCCCACAAACTCCCTTACTGTAGATGGGAATAAGGCAGCTTTTACGTACTCAGGTGGTGGGTGCTACAGAGGAACCTACATTTTTTTGCATATCAGTAATGGGCTCCATCCTGTCCCCACTGAAGTCAGTGGTGGAGGGGGCTATTTTTGTGAGTGAACGTGTCCCCCTTCCCCGTCTGTTCAGACAGTACTGCCTCTGAATGAGTTGAGTGTTTATTTCACCTGCTCCCCCAAGGCCCCTGCTGTGTGCCCTGAGCCACTCCCCAGCATGAAGCTGACTTACAGGGGCAGTGATCCGACATCCAGGGGCTACGAGCTGCCTGTTTTCACCGGGGAGGAAGGATGGGGTTGCTCAGGCTGATATTCTGGGGAAATTTACTTGTTATTTTACTGGCAAATATTCTTGCAAGCTTAGAGCCATCATAAGCCTTTGTCTATAGACATGCTAATTACCAGGGTTCACTGGGGGCCCCCTCTAATGCCCACCTCTCCTTTAGGGGAGCAAACAGACAGATTTTTATTTGTATTTTCTATCCTTCCCCTTTCAGTCTGGCTGGCGAAGCACGTCTGCCTGGCAGCTGCTCTCTCCCAAAAGGCTCTGTGGGTGGAACACGCATAACTTCATTCTACCCAAGGGGCAAAAAAAACCAACCCCACACACAATCTGGGGCTGCATTAGTCACACAGGAGGATGGCACTCTGGGCTTTCAGCATTGCTAACATACAGCATGAGCCCATCACTGATTCCCCTCCCCCCACAGCATTCATGGTTACCCTCTTTAAATCTACCAACCACCTTCCTTCCTCATCCCACACATTCACCTGCATCCCCCCACCATACCCTCAAGCATGCCACGACCCACCTCACACTCCCACCAAACCCCATGTACCCTGCTTTGTAGCCCTACTGCCATACCCCCCCAGGTATCCCATCTCACATCCCCATGTCCCCCACCTCTCACCCTTACATTGCCTCCATGCTCCCCACCTTGTAGCCCTACCATGCCCCCAACTCTCACCCCTGCACCCTGCTTTCCCCCTCAGACTTCCAGTGCAACCCATCTTCCTCCCCCACCTGCATGTGACCTCTCTGCCCCCCCACCTCTTGTGCACACACTGAATCCACCTCTCACACCTTCTCTAGCTGCTCCATGCACATTCCCAATTCACCCTCCATTCACCACCTCACCCTCACACCCAGCTACCCTATCCTAGTCCCTCAGACACCTACATCCCCCCTTTTCTTCCTCCTCCCACCCTAATCTGCTTGCTCTCTCAGTCTCTTCCCTGACTGCCCGCGCACCCACCCACCAATCTGCCCTCTTTCCACACATACCCTGTCTTTCCCCATCAAACATACCACTGCTCCCCCCCAGACGTGCCTGGTCATCCTTATCTTCGCCCATCTCCTCTTGCGCACACAGTCCAGCCCTGCAGAGCTAGCCAATGCTGTCTCTGCCCTGACGCAGTTGGGTACTTCATCAGCGGTGACAGCCAAGGGCCCTGCCAGAACCCAGGGCCATGAAGTCAGCCAGATCTTACATAGCCGAGCCTGGTGGATCATAGCCAATCTCCTGCCCGGATTCCTTTGTCAGTCAAGAGGCCTGCTGAACAGCCAGAGCCGAGACAGGCAGCCCTTCTTCCTTTAGAGGCAATACGAACCACCAGAGAGAAGGGCTCTTGGCAGGAGGCAGAGAAAGACATTGCTCACTCACTCCTCCTTATTGGGGGATTAATTTTTCCCCTTCCCCCCCAAATACTAAAGAATGGTGATCTCACCACACTCAGTGTCAACCTTCCTCAACACACACACACACACAGTTCACACCCTGAAATGCTCCTGCACCTTTTAACTTGAGCTAACATTGTACCAAAACCAAAAAAGACCCTCCCCCTTTTTTCTAAAGTAATTCCCCAAAGCTTCTTGCTTTGGGATTGCACTTCATACTGAGACCAGATAGCTTGGGTGTTAGGGGGTTAGGATAGGAAAGGAAGGAAAAAGAAAAAGAGAAAAATGGTCTCAGGGTTTGAGCACAGGCTTGGGAGTTGTGAACTCAAATCCCAGCCCTGACACCAACACACAGCATGGCTTTGGACAAGTCATTCACCACCCTGTGTCTCAGTTTCCCCATCTAAAATGGGGCTTATCATGCTTCCTGCCTAAGGGGGACCATGGAGGTTAATATTTGCAGTTTTATTTGTGGCATATTATTAGCAGAGTAATTCCCTAAAGCCTCATGGGAAAACCATTGCCAAACGATATGGGGGAACTAAATATTCTCAAGAGAGATTTATTTGAAAATCAGCATCCCTGCTGTAACTGATTTGTCTATTACCTGTTGATTGCATGTGCGCGCGCGCACACACACACACACAGCATCTGATCTGAGGACAAGCTTCTAACTGTCCATTTCTGGCAGCGGATCTAGTGCTACTAAATGGGGCCATCTTAAGTCATCTTCACTTCTGAACCCCAGAAACTCATCCTCAGGGCTCAATGCCTTGACACAATCAAACTTTTAAAAAAAGGGAGAGGAAGAAGAGAACATTTCCCCCCACGCACACACACACACTCAGCCTTTGCTGAAGACATATCATGGTGGGCATGTTTGTGGAGTTTCCCTGTTTGGTAAAGCCCCAAGCCTGGGGAGGGGGATTCTAACCAGAGTTTAAGTCTCTGCAGAAGTGGTTTTCTATTTTTTTCTTCTAAATTTAAATTGTAAACCTAAAAGGTTTCCCTCTTAACAGTGATTCTGTCACACTTTTTCTAGCACCTCAGAACAGCCCACCTACCCCCTGCCCTCAATGTCCTAGGACTGAAAGGATGCTCCATCAGGACGAGAAATCTAGCTTAAGCTCTCCTCCTCCCAGGTGCTTGGCTCAGTGTCTATTGCAGGTGGGCATATACAAAAAATTCAGGTTTTTCCCTAAGAAACAACTGGGCTGGGCTCAGCAGGGACATCTACACTGCAAATAAAAAAAATAAAAAACCCAAGACCTCAAAACAACCGAAGCAGTGAGTCTCAGAGGCTGGGTCAACTGATCTGCGCTAATGCTTCAGGGCTAAAATAGCAGCATAGACGTTCCCACCTGGGCTGGAGTTTGGGTTCTGAAATCCAGAGGACAGAGATACCTACACGGCTATTTTTAGCCCTTTAGCACAAGCCCTATGAGCTCAAGTTAGTTGGGCTGGACTCTGAAACTTGCTGCAGTGCATTTTGGGTGGGTGGGTTGTGCAGTGCAGATGTAGAGGCACTGCCAAGCAAGCAGGGATTCTGACCAGGCCTCACCAGCTATGAGGAAGCTCATGTTTATTGACTCTTGGGTGACCGGTTGGGAAGGGTCTCTTATGTTTCCCTCCCTGCGTAGGGTCGGTGGAAGAGCATGTCTCTCTCTTTTCTTGAGGGGTCAGACCTCCCTCCTCTCTTGGGGACAGGGTTAAATGCTTAGCACACCCAGGGCCTCATGCTGGGAGGAGCCCTGACACTTATCAGCATTTCCGATCCCCACTGGAGTGGATACAAGGGAGGTGGCACAGCGGTGTCAAGGGAGACTTATCAAGATGTTGTCAGAACTTTAAGCAGCGACAGCAGGAGAGCAGAGGTGGAGGTGGATGGGAGGAATGAACAGGATCCACATCTCCTGTGCAGCAAATATGAAACATGCCTAACGAACCCCCCACTACTGAACTGGGTCTGTCTGTCTCTGATGCCACGAAGCACTTCGAAGTCAGGCAAGCTGGTGGGCCTCTCTCCTTCCTGGAGGAGCTGGGGCAGGAGGAAGAGGAGGACTTGAGATTTATTTCCCAGTACCTCAGAGGATGAAGGGCAAGTGGGAGGCAAGCAAGAGGCACCTGACAGATTCCATTAGCAGGCGGCAGCGAAACAGAAAAAGAAAGTTGAGCGAAACGTTTTGCTGGCTGCTGCTGATTCCGGGGAGTCCTGCCCTACTTTATTTTATTTTATTTTCCTCTCTCAGCCTCCAGTAATCTCGGTTTCAGTCAGAGACACTCCCGGCCCCGGTCCTCTCACCCCCGGGGAGGATTCGCAGCCTGGGCACGGGGGCGACCCAAACCGTTGAGCAAACAAGAGGTCTCTTTGATAATTGTGCGTCTCTTTAGTTTTCCTCTTTGACAGGCATGTTCCGTTCAAAGAATCCCCCCCTTCCCCTCCCACGCCTGTGCCATCTGGTTACAGTTTGCACCGTGACGCGTTTCCTCTGTGGTTTATTTGCCTTCTTGTTTTAAGCCAAACCCCAAAGAGAGAGAGAGAGAGAAATACCCTGCTCGCTGGGGGTGAACCTCCTGCCCCACTCACACTAGCTTTATTTATTGGGGGGGCTAGGTGGGTTTTGCCTAAGATGCTAATAACCGGGCTCTTTGCAGCGTCTGCTGTAGATTAAGAAGGGCTTTATAAGGCTGTTGGTGTTGAAAAACATTGTCAGGTGATGATAAAGCAGTGCAGTCTAGTGATTAGAGTAGGAGGCTCTGAGAATGGCAACCCCTGGTTTCTACAGTCATTTCATCTCTCTGTACTTCAGTCTCCCCAGCTGCAAAATGGGGCCAACTCCACCCGCTCCTCTCAGGGGGGCCACACAGGAGGTCAGGCGTTAATGTTTGTAAAGTGCAAACACAAAGCATTCTAGGAGTGCTACGTGGTTTTAGCACGTACTGCCTCTCATGTCTGTGTAACACGTATCAGGCTTTGACTAATGAGGCCTTGCCGCATCCCACGGAGGCTGGCCAGTAAGAATTAGGATGCCCCTTTACCAGATCTATAGATTTTAAGGCCAGAAAAGATAATTATGATAATCTAGTCTGCAGTGTCCCATAACACAGATGGTGGAACCGAGGGCTGGCCCAGACTGGCGGAGCTGACTCACCCAGCATCATGCAGTGAGTCAGTGATAAAGCAGGGAAGAAAACCCAGGAATCCTGGCTCCCAGTCCCACAATCATTCCTCTAGAGCACACTGCATGCACAACGGTTCTGTAAAACGGATTCATTGAAGAGTCTCCTGGGTTTCTGCAGCTTGCTTTGCTGATAACTACAGTGCTCCTGTATGGCTCACTGACATATACTCAGCCTCAGCTCCAGCATAGCCAGCTGTCTGGGAATAATACTTTTTAATAAAAGTGCATTTACAGCTTTTATTTCATTTAATGACCATTATTTATTTGTGTGGCAGTAGCATCTAGCAGCCCCAGTCATGGACCAGGCCCTGTTGTGCTAGCTGCCGTACAAACACAAAACAAACTCGCTTTTTGGTGTTGCTCATCGAGGCAAGGTTCAAGTCACAGGGGGAAAGATGAGTGACTCCTCCCACCCCGAGGGCCAAATCCCCAAATGGCATAGACAACCCCATCCGCTGGGAGGAAGTCAGTCTGAGGCCCAGTATGTCTGTGCAAATATGGGGGAGCCCCTGGGATTTCACCCCGCCGCTCTGTGATTGGCTTCATTGTGTCTAATGAGCATTTAAAACCCTGTCTGGGTGGCAGGCGCCCTGCCGCGTGTACGCATGAGCCCATGTGCTCCCATTAATCCTCTTCACTCTAGCCTTGATTTAATTTATCATTAGGTTTGGATGAGTAATTTTATCCTGCAACACAATTCAAGGTGATAGATGAGACCGCAAGCAGGTGATAGCCCAAGTTCAACTCCCCTCCTGCTCTGCCTCCAGAGAAGAGCAACGTCTGCCATGCCGTGCAATGAGATTTACTGCTGTTCCAATGCCAGGGAGAGCAGGAAACAGAGATCTCAAGTCTTATGAGAGGCTGGTGGTGGGTGTTGGACACAGCTATTTCTCTGCTAGCTGAACCAAGGCCCAAGCACAGTGGCTGGGATCTAGAGACCAGTAAATCAAAGCTCTTACCGCCACCAAACCAAACTCCATCTCCCCTTTCTACGGCAATTAACTCTTTGGGTCACTCTGCTCAGGAAGGAGCCAGGCCCAGGAATCTGCTGGAAACCAGGAGAGAGACACCAGGGGCCATAGTCCCATGGGATCAAAGTCCTATCCAAGACTCCCCTGTGACCATCAGTGCTTGTGAGAGTTCACATGGCTGTCAGATGAATAGATCTCAGAGGGGGCTTCGCCTCCTGGGGTCTGACTGACGGCAGGTTGATATGGGGTCCTCAAGCAAGATTGGCCCTGCCATCAGTATGAAGAGGCCTTTGGGAGAGGGGTTCAGAAGAATCTGCACTGTTGTCAGACAGACTGCTGCCCTCAACAGGATCTGCACCAATGTCAGATAAATGGACAGGGGCCCTCCCTTGGCAGGGTCCATGCACATGGCAGACAAAGGGAAGAAGGTTCCCTGCCCTGTTGATTCACTTGGGACAGGTTATTAGTGAATGATGTATCAGTCACTGGTCGATCCCAAGGGGTAAAATATTGTGCTCTATTCAAAGGGACTCACACTACATCCCCCGAGAGAGACAAAAAACACTAACCGTCCACCAGACATCCCTGGTAACCAACAGATAACAGAGTAAGGGACCCAACAACTGCCTACAGAAATTCAGCAAGCATTGCTCAAATCCACCCCGACAGCCAGCTACCACCATAGCATATTTCTCCTCTTTAACTTTTGGGATGCAGTGAGGCTTGAGCTGGAGCAATGACTGGAGCCAGGCAATGCCGGCATTTAATAGCCTATAGAAATTTCCCTCCACACAGCTCTGCCAATGCCCCTCACACTGACCAGCAGAACTCCCTGCTATCCTAGGCATGGATGTCGCCTCAACACCGATGGTCGGCTGTGCCGGTGATTTCAGGATGTGGGCAAGTGTTTGCCAAGGAACAGAATTAAACCATCAAATCCTTTTCAGCTGGGATGTGAGCTAGGACTTGGGATGTGGTCTGCAGCAGAGAAAGGCTAATTTACTTTAGTCCACCTTGCCCTCAGTGAGGTGGAGATGAGTTGCCGTCCCAAGATTCGTAGTTATTTCTACACAGCGCTCATCACTGAACCACCCCCGCTTTGCGGGGAGTTTTATTTCACCCCATTAGATGCCTAAATAAAAATCCTGGATTTTGAACTCTTGGTCTAACTTACATTTCCCCTGCCCCCCACTTTGACTTGAAAAGGGACTTTTCAGTTGGGTGAGCAAAGGTATTAAAAGCAAAAAAAAAGTGTCGTGCAGCCGAGCTAAGCCTGCAATCTTCCCCCTCCCCATGCATCCCCAGCATAGATTGTCGAGGCTGCTCCATTAACCCGGCATTGATCTCTTACCGCACAGGGGAAGAAACAATTAAATATATATAAAAAAGTCTCCAGCCCTGACTTTGAATCTGTATTTTAAAAAGAGAGAGAGAGAACGCGCTATTCCTGTGAAGCAAGAAGGCAGCTGTATGTGGGAGCACTGAGTCAGTAAAACAGCCCCCCTCCCCAGAGAGCTGAGAGAGTAAACGATGGTACTGACAAAATGATGAAGCGATATCCCCCAAACAATGAGGCATTGTGTGCAATAGGAGCCAGAGCGGAGCTGGACTTGGCACCGGCTCTGCCTACTGGAAGTTCTTTGGCACAGGAAGGAAGCTCTGCTCACCCCCTCCAGCACTCTGCATATCCTTAAGCTACCCTGAGGTCCTAACCCATCAATATCTAATCACAGAGTGCTGCGCGGGGGCGCCAGGCCTGGGTGGGCTTGCGTTTCTCCACCCTCCCCTTTCCATTGCATTTTTAACCCTCCCCTGTCCAGTCAGGCTGCGCTGCAGCCATGGTCCGTTATATTGGCAATGTTGGAATACTAAGACTTGGCATTTTTGAAGAGCCAAGGATATTGTGGTATTTTACTAGTGATGACGAATATAGCCCTCACCCCAGCCTCGTGAAGGAGATAATTATTATTCTCATTTTACAAAGATGATGTCATTTGCCTAAAGTCACCACAGCAGGTCAGAGAATAGAAGACAGGTTTTCTGATGGCCTGGAGAGTGTTTTAACCAAAAGAGCATCCCTTCCTCTCTTTGCATCTCTGTTTGTTTCCACTCCACTACAAACTGTGGCTTGCCCAACACTGCTATAACACCAGCGAGCCATTGGCTTCTGGCTTGGCTGTGTACAGCACTAGCACATGGAGAGAAGTGGGAAAGGACACATGGAGTATGCCTACAGTGCAAAACAAACACAAAAAAAAGCATGTTGAGATCACTAACATGAGTTAAAATAGCATTGAAGATGCAACAACTCGGGTTAGCAGCTCAAGTTCAAGCTTACAGGGCAGGCTGGAGTTGACTCGAATTACTAAACCGAGTCAAAAGCTGAGTTGCTCTGTCTTCACTGCTGATTTAACCGGAGTCAGCTAACCCAGGTTCAGAACACAACTGTTTTGCTGTGTAGACACACCCTAAGAGGATCCAGTTTAGTCCTTTGCCCCTGCGCCTGCAGCGGAGGGGATGGGAGCATGCTCAGGACTGCCTTGGAGGAGCTAAGTTCTTTTACGGCCCCATCCGAAAGAGGACAGACAGAGTAAGGGGGTGTCCTTTACTGAACTGGACACATGAGCTAAATCCTCCTTGACTGGAGTTTTCAATAGTCACAGCTAAAACATGGAGGAATTTGGAGTCTACTGATTTTATCCAGGTCCCTCCAACTGAGGGCTTGAGTGGTTCCTTGGGTCTCTCCCTCTAGCCTATGTCCTGACTCATTTCAGAGAGATGACATGGCTCAGACAAGCTTAGTTTTCTGTTTGGTTTTCAGCTGCTTTGGGTGATTTTGCTGCTGGGAGGAAAACTTGGAAGAACTCTTGGTCCGCAGGATGATGAAAGGAAACAGACACACCGGGACTGAGGCATCTCATGGTTCCTGATAAGTAAGGTCCTTGTGACGCTAATGGCAGCTACAGAAGTAATTGTGTATCCGCCCTCCCTGCACTCCCCATACTCACAAAAAAAAAAAAAAAATGCAAATACACAAATGCCAGCTCGATGGCTTGATGGAAACTCTCAGAACCCAGCCTGTTAAACCAAACAATGTGCAAATTGTTACTAAGCGTAAGAGTAACCATTGAACTGATTGGGAAGAGTGGAGAGAGATTCACTGCCTTGCATGATTTTCTGGCATTGACTCTCGGCACAGTATCGGCCCATATAGAATTGAAGGTGCCAGAGTCACTTGACCAGAGGCAAGTTTTCCTATGAAGATTAAAACAAGCAGTGCCCCTGGAAGACAAATGGGCAAGAAGGGGGCAAAAGCAAGGTGAAGAGATGCCAGAAAGTCAATGTGTTGTGGTGTCAGGGGAAGAGATTGCTTAGACTGATGACAGAATAGGGGCCAATGATAGCAGACAGATGTGCCAAGACCTACTAGGAATGTGAACAGAGAGACAAACTCTTAACCTCTACAAGATGGAGGAGGAAAGCATGGACACTCATGGCCCAGGATTGGGATGCCTCATGACACCTTCACCTTGTGGTTAGTTTGTGTTGTGGATGACAAATGGTATGGTTAATTCAGGGATCCTCAGGGAATCCAGATTTTCAAGGGAAGCAACATACTGGGATACTTTAATATTCATCAGCCCTTAAAGATGGTTCTCTCTTTACGGACAGATAAATATTTCTTTCAGATAATGAGCTAAATTTCAGCCCTGGTATAAAGGAGACTCAGTTCCCACTGCCAGCAATTGGACTTGGACCTGCTTACACTGGGACTGGATTTGACCCACTGTCTTTTCTGGACTCACGATGACCCCCAGAGGTCAGTTAGGTTAATCACAGGTGTGCACTCCCCAGGGGTATCTCTGTACTGTAGGCGTGTGTCTGTTGAATATTACTGCTAGCTCAAATAGGTCTATGACATTAGCAATTAGATCAGTCTGTCAAATGATAAACTAAAGACCCAGCGCCCTGGGTTCTATTCAAAAGTGCCAGTCTGAATTCATCTTCACATCCACTACCTGCCCAGTGCATTGATTCTCAGATCAGCTCTTTATTTCACACCTTACAGGTAAGATGAAGCAGGTGCTGCTAATAGCACCTTGTCTCAGGAGAGCTCTCATTAAAATCACATTAACCAGCTTGACTACCCCCTTCAACCTAAACAATGTTCAAAAGCGAAAACGTCGCTCCGCTGCAACACCACACTAGATATTCTGAAAGCAAAGTGTCAATATTTACAAATATGCAGCATTTCCATTTTTGGAATTCTAAATTAAACCGAAGCACAGTGAGCCCTCCCTTATACTTGTGGTTTCACTCACAGTTTGTAACATGCAGAGATGTTACACATGCAGAGATACAAATGCATGTATATATGTAAGCTTGTGTTCAAATATGCTACCATATGCAGGCAGTGCCAAGCACACACACATACACAGCACACACCCACACAAGTCAACATGCATGCACACGTGAAGCTATACTAATGCACACACAAGCATATACACTCACATATCGACGCATGCAAATACACATGTGCTCATTCTTGGAGACATGCATGTTCTCTCACTCATTTGTATTTTCAGTTATTACAGAGAAGTTACTGGGATGAGATTGGCTCCATCATTTTCATCTCAAAACAAGAATAGGGAACTAGGAATGACTATAGTGAACAAAGTCCAGAGGTCTGAGTGGAGATCCAAGACCCCTGGATTCTTGGTGTAGCAAGACAAGCACACAAATACATCCTAACAGCAGCTAGAACTTGTATAGAACTTTATATCTGCATAGTGTTTGACAAACAAACTAATTCATCCTTTGGTCGGGAGGTAGGTGAGGGTGGCCCCATTTTACAGGTAGGAGAAGTGCATCAAAGAAAGTTTAAATGACTCATCCAAGGCAATGCAAATAATGAGTCAATAGCCGAGGTGGTAATAAACCCGAAGCTCTTGATTCCCACTCCCCTGCTCTGACTACTAGACAGTGTTGCCTCATTCGCATGCAGTCATATGCTTGACCCCCATGCACACACCTAAATAGAGGCACACACTTTAGTTCTTTCCAGTTATAGGGATTTGTGCCTATACGCAGGTGTCTCAACAGCAACCTTCTTAAGCGTTCAGTACCTAGGGCTTCCTCGGTGTCGTTAGCAGAACCATCCCTGTTCCTAATGCACAGTGGAAATAACTGAACCAACCAGCACTTTCAGTGCTGTCAGCCACCCCTGCTGATGCCCCATGGTCTTCTCTGACACCAAACCCCAACTTCTGACATCGGAACCGGGGCTGCTGCCACTGTTTCTTACCCTGCAGTGCCCCTCATGGCCACCTCAGGAAAGAGGAGTCAGGAATCACAACTACAGGAGCAAGTCTTGACTGGGCTGCTTGTTTGAAATCTCTTCCTAAATATCATTGCTTCACTTCAGACTAAAGAGACCAGACCCGTTTGACACAGGTGATTCTCTTTCCCTTTATTGTCCAACCAAGCACTCAATGCCCCTTCCTCCAACCCCCAGCCCATACCGCTCAGTGGTGATTTCCAGCTCTCAATCATTAGTAACTTAGCATGAGTGGGTACCTAAGACGCACTGTCTAAGCAAGGTGTGGTACCTAAATCACACTCCGTCCCTTGCCCTCTTCCAGGACTCAGACCCAGGGCTCTCAACACCTCAGTTCTAATGTCTCCCGACCATGAAGTTGGGGAGATAGAAAAGCTTATTCCTTTCTCCAGATTCAGCTCAAAATCCAAGTGCCCTTGGAAAGAGAATCCCTCTTGCAGCTAACATGCCATCTTTACACAAGGCAGATGGTTCCCCATAACTGGAAATGAAGGGACATTTGTACTCTAGGGCTAAAAGTCAGAGACCTGCATGCAGTCCCCAGCTCTGACTCACTGAAGTCACTTCTCTTCTCTGTGTCCCAATCTCCCGGTCTGTAACATGGGGACGATGATACTTTTCTTCCTTGGTAACACACATTGAGATGGAAGGATGAACAAGCGGCTGTACAGCATATAGCCAGTTATTGTTACTAACTGCTACCTGTACATTGCAAAGCTATTCAGGATTCAATTTTCTGCCCACTTCACTAAAGATGCAGTTTCTTTAGAGCCAAACTCACCAGACGCAGTTCCATTGTATTAATAAAGTAACACAGCAGCACTTTTCACACACAGTATATTCCTCACTCTCTCCCCCCTTCCAATGCTGATCCACACGGTCTGCTTTATGAATTCATATTCTAACTCTTTTTATTTGACATTTTTGGCTGTCACGCCCCATCTCGTACCTAAAACCATATTCTCCCAGTTCAATCAGTATGGACATTGCACTTCACATCAGCCCTAACAGCAAAAGCCATAGGGAAAGGTTAGCCGGAATCACTAGGATGGGGATGTCCCAACTTTGCCCAATTAATGTGTACACTGACAAGTCCCACAAAGTGCCCAAATTTTCATAAAAGGCAAATACTCTGTTATACTATGAGGGCATACATCAGTCACAGAGGTGACACATCCCAGCATGTGACACTCCATGCCAATCTGAGATGCCAGTGCTTGGATCAAGGTGAGGTCTTGCACAGTACAACCTGCGTTCTGAACCTATGTATTCAGTCTGAGGACAGACACAGCTGGCGGTTGTCTGTGGGCATATTGGGGCCACTGCTTCAGACCAATAAGCCATAAGGACACCAAGACTAGCAGTCAAAAGTCCACACAGTTTCAAAGGCCCATATAGACTTAGAAATCCTTGTTGCCATTGCACTTGATGGAATACCCAGACATTTGTATAGCCTAAGCATGGATTATCCAGGCTGGCATTTTATTAAATAAATTAAATTAAATAATTTGAGATATACCTATCTCCTAGAACTGGAAGGGACCTTGAAATGTCAGTAAGTCCAGTCCCCTGCCTTCACTAGCAGGATCAAGTACTGATTTTTGCCCCAGATCCCTGAGTGGCCCCCTCAAGGACTGAACTTACAACCCTGGGTTTAGCAAGCTAGTGCTCAAACCACTGACCTATGACACACTAAGCCAATTGCTTTAGCAACTCATTACATATATGTAGGTCTAAAACCCTACTTAGCATGAAACCTCCTCACACAGGTGCCCCAAGACCTGCCACCCCTGAGAGCCATCCCAGCCCATGTTAGCCTTCTTTCCACTCCTATAATGTCATCTCAGGGAGCACTGAGTCCCAGAGCGTCACTGGTAAAATGACAACAAAAATAAGTCTACTCACCAGATTGCAGGCTGGGAACTTGCTTCACTATTTAACTGTATTACAACAGCGTGTGGTGGGGACTCCCACTGACTAAAACAGGAGGTGAAGAATGGCAGGATAGTGGAGCCATGCTCTATCCCATAATATTATAGGTAACCCACTAAACCCTATCATGACCACTTTACTATGTCACCGTGTGAAAAGGGACAAGGTACTGCCCCAGGCAGCTTGTGTTGGCCGAGGTAATGTTGTGCCCATGGCAGAGCAGGCAGCCTCCTCATGGCTAATGGTACCTACAGCATCTCTGTCTAATGTTCGTTTTACTTACTCCTTCATCCCTTTGTCTGGAAATTGTTGTCCATATCAGTGCTTTCAAGTTACACTTACCTACCAAGAATCCTGGGTGGTGCATGGCAGTTCTTGCAGAGATAGCCAAGGAGAAAGGCTCGTCTGAGTCTTGTTGCCACATCTCAACTGAGAGCCGAGCATCCCTTTAGTTCTTGACACTGCCTGGATCTCTTCCACTTGTACTGGAGCTGCGCATCCAGTAGATTCATGGCCTGCAATGTGAGATATATACCAGGTCAGCCGTGGGGATAATCGGCAGAGGGTGCATCAGCTCAATAGCAAACAGGCAGCAGGTGACAATCATTAACAGTCTCTTCAGGGCTGACTAAAGGCTTGGTGCTATACAGGACACGGAGGAAGAAACTCCTACCCCAAGGTTAAGTGAAACTTACATTGTGCACAAGCCTTGCACCGGCCTCTCTGCACAGGGATGCATTTCACCCTGTGGGAGAAAGGGCATTCTAAGTGCACAGGGCAAGGAAGGACAAATGAGAGTAGGATGAAAGCAGGAGATCGAGGGAGAGGAGGGGTGAGATTTACTGGTGGGACAAAAAAGTAGGGGGTAAAGGGAAGAGACACTGGCATATTATAATTATTTATAGTTTAGATTTTTTAAAATAGTCTGTTGGAAGCTCTGGAGTTTTCCAGCCAAATTTGCCCTTTAAATTCACTTTTGCCTTATGTTTCAAGACAGACGATGAACCACTGTGATTTTCTATGATTTATGTCCTAGCTGGTGCCCCACTATCGTTGAGTAATTATCAGCAGCACAGCACTATTGGAAATTGATGTTATTGGTCACTGCAGAACCAGAAAATGGGAAGAGTTTTATACAATAAATTAGTATTATTAATAAAAAGTGCACAAGGATGTCATAAATTGTTTGTGTAGGTCCTACCCAAACCATGACTCTAGTTTCAGAATAAGGGAGTGGCAAATTAAAAGACAGAAAGGTTCAGAATATGGGGAACATTCATCATCAGATTATAACAATTTTAAAATAGCTCTAACACAGGGTCTAAACAAACTGAAGTTCACCCTGCTCTGTGTCTTTGTTTTCCTTCTTGCAAAATGGGTGTAACACCTGACTCCAGGGGTATTGTTCAGATTAGCGTTTGTAAAGTGCTTTGAAGATAAAATGGAAGTATTTACCCCCATAGGACATGCAGAGTCTAGAGAGTGTCAAAGAGACATTACCACAAGTTTGAAAAGAGCGTATAGAGTGGGACATGGCCATTGTGGGGAAGGCTCCATGGGAAAGGAAAGTTTTGAGTAATAATCAAATGGTAAGACTTAGCGCTTCAAAAGCTATTTTAATTTCTCAGTCTCAAAACGTGTTGCACAAGATGGGTATGAACCATTATCCAAATTTCACAGCAGGTGAAAATGAGGCACAGAGATGGAAAAGGACCTGTCAAAGATCACACAGCAGGTTCAGGACTTCAATTAATGGCTGCCGCCTGCCAGCCCTGCCCTTCCATTTGCAATACCACAGTGACTCTGATCCAGCCGAGCACATTTTTAAGGTAGTGATGGAAGGTGTATGTTAGCCGGGGATGGATATGGTGAGGGAGTCACAGGGGCGATATGGTAGTTAACATTTAGGGAACACGTGGTAGGGCAGAATTAGAGAGTGCTGTGGAAGGTGAGTGGGATTGGAGCAGCAGCAGGGGAGGAAGATTCTTTAGCAGCTGGATGGACTGCAGGGCAGAGAGCTGTATGCAGTCTGCAGCGTTCACACAAGGAAAGGATTAATGAAATAGGACTAGGGAACATAGCACACAAAATCTGAGCTGACATTCTGGCCATGAGAGCCTCTCCAGGCTGGGGAAAAACACAGAAAACTCACTTAGTTCTATTTTCTATCCTGCCTGAGGACGGGCTCTGGGCTGGAACTTCCCTTTTAATCTCATTGCCTTGTTTGAACAGAGCATGTCTTAAGCAGGGCTGACACATGGCACATTGCGGGGTTGTCTGAAAGCCTTGGAATGAACCCAGGGTTCTTGTGCTTTAATCCCACAGACACCCCACACTCAACCACTTGCAGCCGGTCCCCTTTGGGTACAACCCAGAAGCCATTGTACACAGTGTTTCAAAGGAGGCACAAAGAAGGGTGTTTTAGTGGTTACAGCACTAGACTGAGACGCAGGAGACCTAGGTTCAATTCTCACCATTGTCAGAGGCTTCCTATGCTACCCTGGAGGAGTGCCTCAGTTCCCCACTGGTAACATGGAGATAATACAGTGTTCTACCCAATGACAGACGTGTTGTGAAGATACATTCATTACTGCTTATGAGCTGATTAGATACAAAGGTAATGGTGGACCACAGAAGCATGTACCTAGAGAGATGATAATGGGTGTGCAGGTCTGTGTCCTCCTTGGTGTTTGTCCAGGAGGTAGTATTGTGGCATTTCATCATCCACAGGATAAAGACAACCCAATCTCAAGACAGGGCTGATCATGGGGTGGAATTTGTTGACAAATCCCTGTTCACAGAAGTTGTTCACAAGTTGTAGAAAAACAATTAGGGTCTTGCTGCAGCATCGTTAAAAGGGATTAAACAAATTATCCAGAAAAACCTGTTGGGGTGCAATAACAATGGGTTGTAACTATGCCAGCCTTAACTAGTCGACTCCCCAAGGAAAATGGTTAAAAGCAGGAGGCAGGGCTACCACCACTGAGCGGGGCTGTAGACCATTTAGTACACCATAGAAGAGGCACTGACAGTTTGTGAATCCCTGGGCAACAAATACTAAAGCAGGTACAGTAAAACCAGAATGGTTCAGAGGAGAAGTACAGGAGTTTATCAGCATCCTTGGAAAAGGCGTGGTTATGCCCAGATGGCATGTGTTGGTTGGAACATAAACTATCCCACAATAGATTCAAATTGGTAATTAAATTAGGTAGCAAGAGAACATGAGAAGAAATAGTCAAAGATACCCAACAACAATGAACTGTTTCGTTAGAAGCAAGATGTTTCTCAGGGCTCTTTTCACTGCAGAGGACAACAGGCAGATTGCTATTCCACAGGCCCTCTTCATAGGAAAGCAGGATGGCCTTAGCAGACAGACATCAAAATCTCAGAGTAGGAAACTTTGGACCAACTCGAGAAACGCAAGGGCAGTAAATCAGCAGGGCCAGACGGTATTCATCTGCAGGTTCAGAAGGGTATAAAGTCTTCAGTAATGGACATGCAGACAAGGAGACGCACAGCAACTGTTTCTAGAGACTGGAAAATCACTAACATGAAAAAGGTCTTTAAATCCCAGCAGTTAAGACTGGTGAGGCTGACTTTGGTTTGAGGGAAACTGACTGAAAGTCTGACTACGGGCAGAATAGCATGATACTTGGATAACCCAAGGGTGCCAATCCAGTACGGCTTCTGTAAGGGCAGCTCATGCCTCTCTACTCTGCTAAGGTGAAATTCACCCCCTGTGCAGAAGGCTGTGCACCATTTAAGCCCAGCTCAAGAAATTGTGCTTTGTCCTCATGCTGGCCCACTGCACAAGGCTGAATGCAACCCTTGGAACTATAGCTCAAGCAATTAAAAAGGGCGATGTGCTGTGTATCATTAAATGTGGAGAACTTGTTGCCATGGGAGGTCATAGGGCCTGAGTGAAGAGGATTCCCCTGGACTTCAATGGACACTGTATCAGGCTTGCAGTGACACACACTTCGGCTGGACAATTCCATTACTAACATTAATGTCTGTGGGTAGGCCAGTTACCTGAAGGGGTTAGGAAGGATTCCTCCCCTCTCCTTCCTCCCACCTGCCTCCAATATACAGTGTTGTCTGATTGGCTAGGAGCATCGTGGGGCAAATTTCACCTTCCTCTGAAGCTATAGGTATGTGCCTGTGGCAGGATGCCAGACTGTATGTTGCCAACTCTTGTGATTTTATCACAAGTCGCGTGATACTTGGTGGTGGTTCTCAAAAATCCAGCTCCTGGAGTCCTGTGATTATGTGAGAAACTTATCTTTCACAGGAAAAAAATGTTCTTAGCTCTCATCAGTGTCAAGAAGGTCTTAAAACCATGACACACACCTCCCCCCACCCCATCAAATGCTCACAACCCAGACGGCAAATAAAAAAGCCCCCAACTGTATCATTTAAAAAAAATCTCATGATTGTTTAAGCCAATCTCATGATTTTGTGGGCCTGACTTGTGATGATGGAACTCTTGGGGTTGCTGTGCTGCAGCCTGGCCGTCGTTGATTTGATCTAGGCTGGCAGTTGCCATGAAGGATGGTGGGTAGTCACATTCCCTATGGGGTTTTTTGTGTGGGAAAATAAGAAATAGTCTCCTGGAATAGAGGCAGTCTGGCAGGCAAATCAAGAACATCATTTTCTCCAGGCTGGAGCTTCCAGCTTGTGTGCTCAGTAATTTAATTTTTTTAACACACATATCGAAAAGCACTTCTTTAAAGGCTTTGAGGGGTTTTTTTTGAAGGAAATATTGACAGTGCCTATCGACAGCGTCCCAGAGGGGTGCAGTGTCAGAGCACATTAGCCCTTTGTAAATGAAAAAACAGATGCAAAATCTGAGGCCTGGGAGCAAGCAGAGCTGCGGCGGCAGCCCAAGCTTTATGCATGCTAATTCAGTTTAAAGAGACATTCTCATGATCTTTACTTTTCAACATACAGCTCGGGTTCCCCCTTGTTCTTTGTCAGAGTTATTTAGAAGCTCAAAAATAAATTCTCCATAAAAGACTTTGGTCCAGATGTGCAAAGGTACTTAAGTGCCTTAAGATGCACACCCTCAGAAGTTTGTTGCCTAGAAGGATTTTCAACACTAAGTGAATTAGGCACCTGACCCACATTGACTTTCATTGGGAGTTAGGTGCTCAACCTGATCAGGTGCTTTTGTGAATTCTTCAAGGTATCTATGTGTTCTTTAGGCACCCAAGTATCTTTGTAAATCTGGCCCTTTGTCCTTCTTAGTTTGTTGACCATTCTTTCTCCCTGTGCCACTCCTGGTCCCTGGTTATTTCTAAAGAGGCATGAAATTAACACAGCTTCTTGGATTCGCTTCCTTGTTCGTGCATCATGACCAAGGATAATTTCAGCAGAGCTCTGGGAATAGATTAGATCATTAGATTTCACTCCAGGGCTGCCAGCAGAGGGCACACAGGAGTACAAACCAGTGTTTTTGTGTAGGTCTTGGGGGCAGGGAGGGAGGAGAGAGTGTATATGTATGTGTGTTTTAATATAAAAATTTTCTAGTTGAAAAAACTGACCTATTTATGAACGAGTCAGAGAGAGGAATTTAAGATTTTAGAAAAACGGAAGATTTTTGATAGCAATTTTAAGGAAAATCAAGTTGAAGCTTTTCCAGTGTCATAACTGATTAAAAATCATAATAAAATAAACAACAACGGTGTTACTATGCCCTTAGTTGCAAAGCATTATACATTGTGAGGACCTCAAGCATTTTCAAAAACTAAAAAATTCAACATCAATACCACTGCCTGGTTGGGAAGTGAAGCAGAGAACTGAAATGACTTAGCCAAGGCCTCATGGTGAGTCTGTGGCAGTGATTAGCAGAATGCAGGTCTCCAAGACCTGTGCTTTAGTCCATGACCATCCTTCCCCTCCTAAAGACAACACCTACCCTGTCAACTATGGGTCCATTCCCAGTCATGTCAATGGGAGTTTTCCCGGAGATGTCAGTAGAAGCAGGAGCTAAGAGGAGAGGAAGAACCTTTCTGCTGCATTTCCAATCTACCTGGGGATCGAGGGGAAATATAAATGTGTCCCAGATGCAAAAACTAGACTCAGACCCCGTCCAATTCTCCCTTGCCTCACAGAGACAGAGACAGAGCCACATAACTGGCTCTGCCTGTCTAGAGGTGAAAGGGTAGAGATCACATATGGCCAGTCAGTGACTGGGTTGCTGCACAGAGAACAGCGTTTTCTCCACACTTTTGTGGAGTGTCGGCAGTCTGGTGGCAAGAGGGGAGTTTTGGAAATAGCTGAGCCCTGTCAGAGCATTTTCAGCATCTGTGTGGGGTTAGGTTTGTGGTTTATTCCAGGGCTTGGAAAAGATCTCAGGCAAATGTTCTGATTCTTATCTCTGAGAGCAAAGTCTCTTTACCACCATCTCACCCTCCCGCAATGCCAAGATTAGCTAGAAAGGTTTACACGGGGGTGGCTTTTAGGGGATACTCCCAGGCCTAGTGGACTACCAGATGTCTTCAGTGGCTCACCTGCTATGCTAAGCTGGAGGCTAGCTTACTAGATAGAACTTAGTTGATATTTTTAGAGATGGAATAAGTGCTTCCAGGTCCCCCTCCTTTGCACATCAGAGCTACCAAAGGTGCTCGAGCAAATGAAAGCTTCGGTTTTCTAGCTCCCCTGCCAGTCATGAGTAGAGGGGTTCTGGTCAGGCATGAATTGTATCAAGGCAAGGTGTCATTTCTGCCAGCCCTCCAGGAGTATTCCCCAAAGCAGAGCGGAAAGGGGAGAACTGAGCGCTCTCCATTGTTGCCTGATCTCTGTGATCTGTTGCTCCTCTAAAGCCACATTCTCCAAACAAGAAACATTCCAGCTGCCCTGTGTGATCACAGACTGGCCAGAGCTGTGTCCCGTATTGACAGACACTGCCTCACTGGCTGAGACTCTGAATTTTGCCGTGAGGCAGCTGGTAGAGGTTGGCCTCACTGTTACAGGGCCACGGGGGGGGGGGGGGGGGCAGTTGCCCTGTGTTCTAGATAAGAACCATCTTTCAAGACACCCTAAAGCTAGATGCCCGATAGGCGCAGCATAGCAGTAAGGTTTAAATGCAAGACAGAACAAGACTGTAGAGGTGCAGAGAGCAAGAGACAAGCAGCGTCAGATACAGCTCAGAGGGCAATGAGAGTAGGATCAGGTTATCTTCCAGGCACTGGACCCAGCTAGGAATCAACATTGTTTTTACTGAGCTTAGTACTATCCATACACAGCATATGAAACAGTTCCTGCCCCAAGTGCTTACAAGCCAGTTCCAACCAGACATATGTAATACACCGGAGGATGGAGGAATCTCAAAGAAGCAGAGATGTTGAGGGAGGAAAAAAAATCAGGTTGCTTTGCCTGCCACAGCTCAGAGGGGACTCAGAGGTAAGGGACACGGCTTCCTTTCTTGCCCTGGATGAGGCTAAGAGTGAACTGAGCACAGGAACAGAGCTACTTGTCCCGGGATCAGGCAAAGCTCAGAGATGGCTGCCACCACATTAGACAGGATGTGATTCCTAGGATGTGAAAGATGGGGAAAAGGTCCTTTGCTGCCATCGGACCTGGCTTGGAGAGGGCTAGCAGGTACCTGCCTGGACACACAGGGACACATTTTCGATACACAGCCTTTCGTTGCTTGTGCACCCACTAGCACTCCTGAACACAAATGAGCAACTCCAACAGTGTAATTCGTTTTCAAGTCAGGCATCCTTAGAGGTCAAGAGGGGTCTGCACCCTTAAATACTACTGAGTGCACGCCCCACTGCTAGCGGACCAGTCTCTGAGCCCCTGGGCAAAGAGAACAGTTTACAAAAGGATCATTTCTTTCTTGTCTTTCACTCCTGCCATTTTTATGTTCCTTCAGGTACAGATCTGCCCAGAGCTAGGAGTGAGGCTATGAGAAATAGAACTCATCCTGCCACTGGGGATGGCTTGGAGGCTGCAGAGATAGTACTTTGTCCTGCCCAGCAACACAGCTCAGGGTGGGCAGAGACTTGTCTTTGGTTTATTTGCACCACTCATGGCAGAAAGGGTCAAAAGCCAGGACAGGGACCTTTAACCAGAACGGAGCCAGTAGTTAAATGGTTGCATTTTGTAGGATCTCTGCAACACACTAAAAAATGGACAGAAAAAGCAGAAGCCTCCTGCACATGGGGTGCCTGAGAGAGAGAGAGATCCTGGGTTCTGTGTTTCCTGCTAATGCATGAAGGCAGCAGAGCTGGCTTGCTGCTCAGCAGTGCTTTGGTCCAGAGTCACCCCAGTGGCAACCTGTCCTCCCATTTGCTGGTAACTATCACTCAGGAAGGACAGACCACAAAAGCCAGGAGATCTAGGAGGGGGCCCCCATGTCAGCACGAGTCCCTGCGGGACTCTCCAAGCAAATCCCCCTCCCCACCAAAAACAGCCCAGCCCTGCATACCCCATCCCCAAACCCCCTCTTCTTTCACGACAGGCTGCGGCATTCCCACCCTTGGTGCACAGGGGGTCGATTTTGCCATCACCCAGCACTGACAGGGAAGCATTTGGCCAGGGCTTTCTTATTCCCCTCCCCTGCCTCCCTCCTACGCCTGTCCGTCCGCACAGTGATGGATGGCTATTGGTTTTGGCTTCGTCCAACAGGGAAATCTGTCACCTCGTGCCAGCAAGAGGTGACAGCAAATCCATCAGTGCAGAGACAGCAGTCGTTTGTGTATCGCTTTCAAGGCTGCTGGGGGCTGGGTTCTTTTCCCCTGCCCCCACAACCTCCTCTTTTCACTAGCTACAGAAAATCATCATTTGAACAAACCCATTCGGGCCCCCGTCACGTATCCAAACTCCTGGCACTCAATCTCTACCAGCCCTGAACTTGTAAGTTACTGCCCATTACTTTCCAAAGGGAGGGCCTGCTGCAGAGAGGAAGGGGATGCATGCACCTTCTGGACACCTGGGTTCAAGCTCTACTTGCATTCACACCAGTGCAGCCAGTCTGATGAGCTTATTTTGCCTGGTGCCTTGTAGACGTGAATGCCTTGGCCCCAAAAGCAATGTCTGATCCAGTTCTGGGACAGAAGAGGGTGCTGCAGTATGGACAGGGGTGCATTGACAAAGATCTGTGGAGACCCATGACTCTGATAACAGAGACGGGTACAAGCTGCTAAGCCATCACACCCTTACCGCACTGCAAGTATCTCACCCAGCGCTTTGTGGAGTTCCAGGTCCCTTGTGCAATACGGAGCATGTCCTCTAGGGGTTAAAATATGGGAACTGTGTGCCAGGACTCCTGGGTTCTATTCACAGCTCTGCAAGTCGCTTAATTTCCTCTGTGCTTCAACCTCCCTATAGGACAATAATACTTACCTCCCTGAAAGGTTGCAGCAAAGTTTAATCAATTCATATTTGCAAAGCTGTTAGAGATCCTCAGACAAAAGACACTGATGGAGTATCATTATTATAGACAAACACGTTCCGTTCACTTCTAAACACTGTGGGCCAGAGGATTATTATTCGTATTACACTATCATCTAGAGGCCTCAACTGAGATCAGAACCCCAGTGCGCTAGGAGCTGTACAGCCACATCATGAGAGGCAGCCGTTGTCCTGGCAAGCTTACTCTCAAATCCAGTACAGTTTGTGCTAATCTCAGCAACCAAGGTGGGGGTCCAAGGCAGTTTAAAGCCACTTGCACATTCCCCCGTCCATTCAGCCCCTACCATCATTAACAGCAGCCTTGGGGTTGCTCTAGCCTACTGTGGCTATAACAGCCCCTTATTGGACATTCCACTAGCTCAGGATTGCTCCCAACACATGCTTTATACATGGAGTGCCAAGAAGGAGGTGGTGGAGGACTGGCAATGCCCCATCACTAGTATAATCCTCCGCTGCCCTGTTAAGGCAGTTTTCAAGCCCTTTGTGCTAAGAGAGAGGCAGAAAGGGGCCTGAATCTTGTCCCTTGGGTCAATTTTTACTTTTTCTTGACACTTGGATCATGAGAGCAGAACGTGACCCTCTGAACTTTGCACTGAGACACCCTGATCTCATACACAGCCCAACATGTCACTTATTCTAAACATGCCAGTGAAGGCGTCCCTGGGACTGTATGAGAATCTGTCACGTCCATGTGCAGTCTAGAGGCTCCCAGCATCAAAATCACTAGTGGCAAACCCTGGTGGGCAGTTTATCACGAAGACGATGTGGGTTGTGACAACAGCTGAAAACAATGACCTAATGTCATCTGAAGTGGCTATAACTTTGGGTGCGTGGCAAGGAGCTGCATCCATCCATCAATCACCCTCCCCAGTTGCAAGAATTTAAAACCAAAACAGCCCTAAAAATAAACTGGATTTCTCGGTGTCTTTTATCGGTTTTGCTGCCCCCTGAACCATGACATAAGCCTTAATAATTGCTAAGGATACAGCAAACATGGTCTTCCCCGCAGGGCCACATCTGCTGAGTGATGGCCTCAAGGCAGCTGGGGTGGCAACTGCTCCATCTTCTTGCCGCCCCCTGCAGCCTCACGCGCATTAATGTCTTGCCAGCCTCTGATTACATTGGCCCAAATTTTGCTCCCATTACATCAGTGTCAATCCAGAGTTACATCACTGGCTTTAATGGAGTTATTCCAGATTTACACTGATGCCACTGCAAGCAGAATTTGATCCTTCAGACCAGAGCTGGCGCGAGGCATAAGCAGACTAAGCAATTGCTTAGGGCTCTGAGCAACTCAAAGCAGCTCCTTATTCACTTTTTATTATATGTTTGCATGAGCAGGGGCCAAAAATATTTCTGCTTAGGGCTCCCAACGGGCCCTCTGCTCTGGACCCACTGCTGATGGGTCTTCGCAGATAAGCCCGTTGGCAATTTCAGATCCAAATAATAACAACAACACTTAAACCCTGGTTGCAAATTCCAGCCCCCCTCCCGCCAGCTCCCATCCCCACACATCTTGGGCTTGTCAAGTGCTGGCAGTTCAAAGAAGAAAAACCTGGACAACTCCATTCCAAAGCAAAGCTCCAACTCCGGCTCAGCAGCCTCGTGCGGGTGCAATGTGCCACCCATGCCTGGGATGCAAATTTGAAGCTCAAGGAGGGACGCTGTAGAGGCAGCAGGCTCATAACCCAATCGAGAGGGAGTCCCCCAAGTCACCCCGGTACAGAGAGTCAATACGAGACTAAGGCACCACTTCAGCTCTGAGGGTGGAAGTGGGACCTACGCCACACAACCTTGTGCTGGCATCTTTGCACACGGCTAAATTTCACCCAGTGTGTAGCGAGTGAGCTCCGCCGCTGAGGGAACGGCGCCAGGCTGGCCAGCCTCAGAATGAAGGAACAGTTGCTACAGTGCAGGCTCCTGGTGGTGGATGGATGGGAGTGTGTGTGTGCAGTGACCCCCCATGAATGGGTTAATCTGTACAAGACAGCAGCTCTCAGATGGCGAGAGGAAAGAGCCTGTTTCTGCGAGGTTTGGAGCACCCTCAAGGAGGGTTTTATCCCTCAGCAAAGAGGCGTTTGTTCTGATGAGACAATGCTTGTGAAGAGGTCAATTTTCACTGCAATGGTCTCTCTCCGGCCCCTGCCACGGCAGCGACACCAGGCTGAATTAATGATCTGATTTTCAGGAGTGCTGAGGACCAAAGTTCCCAGACATACAACAGGGTGGGCAGAACAAAGCAAGGAAGGATTGGATAGGTTGGGAAGCAGGCTCTAATAACCTGATGGTGCTCCCTGCCCACTGAGTCCACTGCCTCTGCAGCGTCCCAGCTTGAGCTTTTGACCCAGATCCCTTTGCGTGGCGATGGTGTGTTGCACACCTGCTCCATGGGAGGGAGGTTTGGCTGGCATCACATGCCCCACAGAAACCTTCCTTCCCCAGATCTGGTACGGGTGAGACAATATTGGCAGTAGCGTCAGAGGCCAGCCCTACACAGCCGTGCACCCTGCATCACGCCGCAAGGCACTCTGAATGCTAGCAACTCAGAATGGTGCCATTACACCCCAAAGTGGGTATGACACCAGGGGCACATCAGAGAGGAATCAGACCCCACCAGTCTATTCTTTTAGGAGTAGGGGTGCCATGAGGCATCAGGACTCAGGACGCGGAGGGACAATTGGGCCACCCCCCTGGCTATCATTCACCATAATGTAAGCAGACTTGGCTAGCTGCATAAAAGCATTCACAGCTGTAGAGCAGTCCAGGAAGGGCTTCCAAGCTGACCACAAGTTTCCTGGCCCCAACTCCCACTGCCTCCTGGGATGTGGCTGGACCAGCTGGGTAGAACAGCTGGATGCTGGCCAAGAGGAGTGCCTGGCTGGCTCTTTCCATTTGCAGAGAACATCCTGCAGGTTCCAGGTGAAGGCCAGGACTCATGGATACCCTGCTGGACTCCAGACTGCTGAGCGCAGGATGATTTATGGATCTCTGCAGATGGCATGTTCCAGCCAGAGGGCTTCAGACCAGAAAAACAGGAGCCTTCTGCCTCCTTAAAGGGGCAGAGCCACTTTAGCACTGGGAGCTCACTGTAAAGTTAGCTCTCTTGGCATGTTAATATTTTAGGTGCTGACCCCACATTAATTGGGTTCAGCCTTTTAAATCTTTAATTTACTTATTTATTTGGGTTTTAAACCTTGCCTGCAATTGCAGCTAATTAAAAAGCTCATTAGCTAGCATCCTGAGCCGATTCCCTGGGCTTTATGTACTGTACAGTCGGCCTCCTGCGCGTTTAAGGCATGGCTGGCATTGCTTGGTCTGTTTCTACCTCCCTGGCTTTACGAGGTGTTCCATATTTTGGTCCCTCCCCTTCCTCTCATGGTTTTTTTTGGGGGGGGGGGGGTTAAGTACCCCTTGCTGCAGCCGTTAAGAAACTTAGATGCCATTGTGGCTCCATACAGTAGGTATAGCTTGGAGCATATTCATAGCTCATCCTTGATCTGCGCCAAGCTCTCCCCACTTCTGCCCCCAGTACAGCCCCTGAGCCCCTTTAAAGGAACGTGGTATACGGACAATGAAAAACCGCACTGGGTAAATTTTCAGCATTGTGCTCAGGCATTTAGCGGCCCTGTTGTGATACTAAGTCACCAGTGTGCGTCCATCTCAGTCCCTGTCCAGCTCATATGCAAGGGTGGCTCCAGGCCCCAGCACGCCAAGCACATGCTTGGGGCGGCAAGCCGTGGGGGGCGCTCTGCTGGCACCGTGAGGGCGGCAGGCAGGCTGCCTTTGGCGGCTTGCCTGCGGAGGGTCCACCGGTCCTGCGGCTTCGGTGGACCTCCCGCAGGCTTGCCAGCGGACCCTCCGCAGGCAAGCCGCCGAAGGCAGCTTGCCTGCCGTGCTTGGGGCAGCAAAATGCCTAAAGCCACCCCTGCTCATATGCAGGGAGGAACTGGCCCCAAAGTCATTCCAAGAAGAGGACTTTATAGCCACACCACACCCACTTTTCCACTTCAGCAACAGCCCTATTGAAAGCCCTTCCCTGCCCTGGGATTCCTTTAGCTAGCTCCCCTATGCCGTCCTGCGACCCCAGCACTTCCAGGTCTCTACAGGGGTGATCCCCCTGCTGATCTTTTCAATGAAACTCACATTGCAACAAATCACAAGAATAAAAGGGGAAGCTGCCCCCCCCCCACAGCTGTTTGTTACATGGCTAATGGAGAATGGGGCTTGAACACAAAGCCTGGCCCTCAGCGCCCCTTCAGACTTTGAGGGGATTTGCAAATCAGATCCAGGTTCTGCGGCTTGAGTCCCTCTCTGACCCAGTTAACATTAGCCCTAATTTTCCAGAGGAAAACGAGGAATATTTGCATCGCTTCTTATTCCAGTACTTCCTGCCAAGTCTCCTTCCCCCTGCTTCCCCCAGAGCTCCAGAACCTTTGCAGCAGGGATGGTTTGCCACAGCAATGTCTGTGTTGGGGGCATTCTCACACGTGAATGCAGCAGCAGAAGCACATGTGGAAGGGGGAATCTGCAGCAGCCCCTCCAGTCTCTCTCCCCTTCTCTGTCACCATCTGGCTGCTTTGCCTTCCAACAAACCCAGCAGCTCTCCTCCCTGCCTGGGGAAGCTTCTGTTTTTAACTCTGGTGGAGAGCCCAAGATGCGGTTCCGGAGACGCTTCCAATGGAGGTCTGCACAATCAAGTTAAAAAGGAAGCCGTGGTTTGAATGCGTCTGAGACAGCTCACCCCCTGGCTGGCTGCTGCAGGCAAGCATTAAAGCCCATCTGGGGAGGAACAGCTTCCCGCTGCCTTTGCCTGGCAGAGGAGCCGGCAGGGATGGCAGGACGAAGAACTACAGCTAGACAGGAGCGTGGGCGGCTGGGGCAAAACCTCAGTCGGCATGTTTACATTTGCCAAGGTGAAAACCAAACCCACCTCTGGTTTGGGCTTTGCACTAAATCATGGCCCATAGAAAGACAGGAGGATTTTATACTTTGCAGGGCCAATTCCCCCGACCTCAACCCGCCTCCTGCCTTCTGACAGGCAACATCTAAAATAATTGTCTCCTCCTCCCTTATTCCTGGCCTGCCTGTAGTCCTGCACAGGGAGTACAATAAAAACAGATATGCAAAGGCCATTTATTCACTGCACAGCCCAGGGTGGTGAAGGGCTCAGTCCAGTGACACACAAGAGTTAGCTGGAGGTGAGGGGGCAGCCCACGCCCAGAGATACACAGGAGCTCGAGGGACGAGGGACAGGCCAGCCCAGAGAAGGGCTGGAGAGGGGAGCCCAGACCCAACCCAGAGAGATGGGAGACCTTGCAGGGGCTAGGGCTGCCCCGACATGGCCCAGAGACTCACAGGGCGCACCACAGGGCGCACCACATCCCCACACACCGACACCAAACTGCACACAAAACAGGCAGCAAATAAACCCCAGCAGGGCAGGAGAGCCTGTGCTGTGAGTGCTAGCGCTGGGCCACCTCCAACACTAATATTTGGGTCTGAGAAGGATCCAAATCTTTGGAGGCCGCCATCAATCCCTATTGCCCCATCAATTCTTGCTTCCCCAGAGAACCCTGCTGCCCATTTCCCCAGAGAGCACCACTGCCCATACAGAACTCCCTGCACGCTCCCACAAGCCCTATCCCCAATAGAACCACCACCATCCCCCACAGCACTATGCCCCAGACCCTCCTGCATCCTACCAATCTCCGCAGCCCCATAGCCCCATTGCCAGCAGCCCCCACTGCATCCCCCCAATCTCCATAACCCCATCCCCCACAGAACAATCTACACCCCAACTGCTCCATCCCCTAGAAAATCCAGAGCCCCACAGCATTATGTCCCAGACCCTCCTACGTCCCTTCAATCTCCATAGTCCCATCTCCCACAGAACTACCTGCACCTCAACTGCTTTATCCCCTAGAGAACCCTCTGAGTTTCACAGCCCCATTCCTCAGACGCTCCTGTGTCCCCTCCAATCCCCACAGCCCCATCCCTCACAGAACCCCCTGCACTCCACAGCCTCACCCCCAGGCCCTCTGCACCCCCACCAATCCCCACAGCCCCATCCCTCACAGAACCCCCTGCACTCCACAGCCTCACCCCCAGGCCCTCTGCACCCCCACCAATCCCCACAGCCCCATCCCTCACAGAACCCCCTGCACTCCACAGCCTCACCCCCAGGCCCTCTGCACCCCCACCTCCATAGAGGCCACTGCTCCTCATAGTTCTCATCCCCACAGACACTCAGTGACTCCAGCAATCCCATGCCCCATAAAGACTCCCCCCCTGCAATCCCCACAACCAGCCCTGCACCCCCACCATTCCCACAGCTCCCCCCTGCAGCCCAACAAACCCCACAGTTCCCCCATCAATTCCCACAGCCATGTCCCTCTAGAGAAGCCCCTGCTCCCATAGAACACCCTCCCAGACATGCCCCATTAGACCAACCTGGGGGTCTCTTCTGGTTGAGAGTACTGGGGGCTACTATCTCCCTCCACAGTTTTCTGGCAGCAGGCCGGGTCTGCTACCTCCAGGTCATTCCCACCCCTATACTGTGCCCCCAGGCCTGCACCAACCTCCCTCTATTCTGCTCTCCAGTCCTACCTACCTCAACCACTCAGGCCTCTACAAAGCTCCACAGGCTCACCCCACCCTTACAGCCCCCAGCCTCCATTATCCCTCCTTCCCCAGCACACACACACATAGCCCACTGGTGAGGGTGTGTGACAGGTCCCCACTCTATGCCAATCCACCAAGGATCTGAGTTGTCACAGCTCCCCACTACAGAGCTTCAGCTCAAACTGTAGCAGCTCGTGTTTATCTGGCTCAGGGCCTAGTGAAGCCTATGTAGTGATAGGGGCCTAAGAAGGCCATGGGGCCAGGCTTGAGCTTAGGGTTTCCACCTGTCCAGGATTGTCCCTTGTTTGAGGAGGCTGTCCTGGGAAGTCTGTTAGGGGGCTCAGTACATGCTGCCCACTGGCCAGTTGATGAGCTTGAGAGGATCATCCCAGACGATTTTTGTACCTCGGAGCTGGTAACCCTAGCTGGGATTGGAGCCGGGGGAGGCTATAAGGCCTAGCTCAAGAGCCTAGTGAGACCTGTGCTGAGATTGGAGCCAGAGAACGCCTGGTTTAGGGTCTGTAGGGTGTCCATGAGCCTGGGCTTGTTGAAGCTGGATTCGTGGTCTTCAGAGGCAGCCATGGGGTTTTGTGCTGGGCCCCCAGGCATATCAGCCAAGAGGGTGACCGTCACACACCCAACGAAGTTTCATTCTGAGTCCCTCTCCTCTTTCAACAGCTCCTGGGTCAGATCCTTCTACCAGGTAGCTCTGGATCCATCTCACATCCTTTCCTTCCCAGCAGCTGGAAGAGTAGCAGCTGCACCAATTCAGGCATGAATCAGAGGTAGCATCAGCTCATCCTCCGGCCCAAAGGATGGGACAAGACAAAAACAGGATGAGAATGAGAGGACAGGAGAGAAAAAGAAAGAGGTCCAGCTGGTTGAAGGCACTGATCTGTGTCCCCTGATCACAGCAAGGACCAAATTCAGAGTCTGCCTCTAGTGAAAGGAACTGGTCTCATCTCTGCTCCCCTTAGACAACTATCCACCACCATTTAGCTGGATCATACTAAACAGCAGCCTGTAGGGAGGAATGGGCCAGCACTGGAAAAGCAGGGATTGCTGTGGGCCAGGACCAACGTTCACTGGGAAAGCTTCAGGGAGAGGAGATTAGGAGTGAGGTCCCCTGGCAGAGCCAGGGTAACGGGGAGTGGGACCCAGAACTGAAATAGCAGAGTGTATTCGGAAGCATTAAAAGAACTTGCAGGTTCCCATCAAAGAAATACAGCAGGGCTGTTATTGGTCGGGAAGCAAGAGAGTTAGAATGTTGTGCGTATTGCTAGTTAGGATGGCAGAGAATTGCTACAAAAGTATGGTAGAGCCAGCAAGGAGTCTTGTGAGTTAAGAGGGATGGATACTGGCAGATTTTGGAGTAGCGGCAGGACTGGAATAGCAATGGGTGCTGCAAGATTGAGATGCATTGGCAAAGCAGCAGTGGGACTGGAACAGCAGGGCGGGCTGCAGATTAGGACTGAGATAGCAGGAGTAATAAGCCCATTTTTAAGCATTTCAGAAGCGCTGTACTTGGGGGAGTCCATGGGTGGCATAGCAGGGAATTCTGTGGTCAGAACTGAGGGGCATTGGCAGTGTTGGGTGGACGCAGGGAAGCAGGACAGCTTGCACAGTGCTTCCCTGCCTGTTGGAAGATTCCAGCCCTTCACTTTCTTGAGCATCAAATCAGCCCCAAAATATTTCCCTTCTCCCTTGTTTCAAAATAGGAGAAGGAAAATCCCTGCCCCCATGTCGGCGCTGGGCAGCAGATTTTCAGCAGCTGTCTTTGAGGGGACAAGACTCTGTTCACATGCATCGCATCCTCATGTGCTTTATTATTGTGTCAACTGTAGGTTACGCTTTGCTGCAGGCATTGCTAAGCTTGCTAAAGGCCAAAAGGGTCCCGGGTCCCCACTCCTCCCCCACTGTGTTGCTTCTTTTCTTTCTCTCTGGGCTGGAACAGAGAGAGCAAGCTCTCATTGTTGGACCGGCCTAACGCAAATCCTTTTGGCGGTCATGGGCCCTGGACCCCAGCCAAGGTCTATCCTAGGGGAGGTTGGGAGCGGTTTGAAAATTAAATCTCTCAAGAGCTCACGAGGCTGCAAATGCCGTGATGTTACTTGACCTTGGGTTAAACTTAGCGGAAGAGGAGCAGGCGCAGTGGCGGCAGCAGCGGCCACCACATCACTGGCCTCAGATAACTCCCAGGAAGCTTTGTGGAGTGTGTGGCGGTGTGTGTGGAAAAATAGAACCTGCCCCTCTGGGTTAACACCAGGGGGAGTCATCTTTCCTCTCCTCACATTCATTTTTGGTTTAGTCCCCTCTATGCCCTGTGTGAGTCAGTGTGTTCTTCTAGGGGGTTTAAATGAACAGCACCCCCTTTTATTTAAAAACAAAACAGAGGGGCTATAGTGCTATGGATAAAGAGATAATTTACCAGTGAGGAAACTGGGGCTAGCCCCACTGCCGTCTCTCATGGGTGAGCGTCGATCATTTCCCTAACCAGGGCATCAGCTGTCTCCGCACATACTCCATTAAGTATTCTTAGCTAGAAGGTGAAGAGTAGGGTCCAGCAAAGCATCCCTACTGCTCCCCACAGCTACAAGGGAAAGATGCCTGCCTGATTCCCAGTGCTGCTGAGATCCGACTTGCCCGCCAGTTATCGCTACACATGTCAGGGCTGCACTTTCAGAAACAGCTTTATGCCCTTTATTAGCATGAATGCGTGTTTAGGCCCTGGCTTTACCCAGCAGGCACTGGGTCCTAAATTCAGAAGCTCAAACATTCTAATCTCCCCCTACTCCTCACCAGACAGATGGACGTGCAAACTTACACACACAGAGGAACACCCCCCACCCCCACCCCCTCAAATTCACCCCCAACATACACACAAACTGAGGCTATGTATTTGGCTTCCATCTTGTACGTCCTGAGCCTGCCCGTCCGCTCCTGCACACACTCACACCAAGGTCCAACTCCTTCCGGATAGTTACCCAGACCTGATTGTTTCCCTGGCGGAGGGAGAATGCTAAAAGGCTCTGAGCAGTTCTGCCACGATCCTTTCATCCTCCAAGTGCCACACACTCCGGGGAGAGCTAATTGCCTGAGACCCCATTAGGGTCCAACCAGCCCCAGCCCTGAGGGAGGGCTGAGAACACATTGTGGGGCTCCCTGCCCGAAGAGAGGGCAGTCAGCTGGAGGGATACGTGGCTAGGGAAGAGCTCATTGCAGGTGCCTCAATGCAGAACCAATGCATTGTCATGGAAATTTCTGCGGGTCTTAAACTCACTGCTGCCAACACTACAGCTAATGAACCCCCTTAAGCTTGGCCTCCCTGTAGCAAGTCCAGGGGGAGCTCAAGAAGGATTGATGGATGGCCCGAAGGAGGTGCATTTGGATCAAGTCCAGCTGCCCTTTACAGTTCAGCGTGCGTGAGGATGTGCTGGCTGGGTGAGGAATGCATGGCTCATTATGTGCCGCTGCAGATCCTCGACTCCAGTCAGCCTCCCCGAGGCCCTCTGCCCCCTGGAGCTGGCTGATTATTTTTGTCTCAGGCTGGAGGCCTGAATGCTTCTGAGTATCTGAGCCCTTGTGTGGAGTTTCTCCTCCCCCCACCCAGCCCCAGAGAAGCGATCCAGATGGAACTGCCCAGACGCCCTCTGATCAAGCCAGGGAGATTTGTAATTAGGACTCGAGGCCTATTATCCGGTGACAGCTGAGTGCTGTCTCCAGGCAGCCCGGAGGCCGCAAGAGGAATGCAGGGGTTTAAGGAAGAAGGGAGACACAGTGAGTGCTTTTCATCTGTGCCATATTGTGCTGGCTACAGCGACAACGTCCCACCTGCCAGGCCTCATTGCAAGGGCGGCAGCAGTGCAGAAGGGCAAAGGAGAGTGGTGGGGAGGGGGGAGACAGGCCTTGACAGATGACTGCACAGCTCTGCTGAGGGAGTGGACAGCTCCCCTCAGAGAGGCTGAAGGGATGGCCTGCTGGAACAGGAGAGTCCCCACTCTCCGACTGCAGAGCTCATCCCCACCACAGGGCTGCTGCGACACCATTCACATTTCATGTGCCACTGTTAAAATTCCTCCATCTGACACATGGCTCCAGGTGTGAGGCCTTGGGAGCCAGGGATGGATCGAGAAGGCAGAAGGTGTCAACTTTTCTCCCCCCAGCCCCTATCTTATTGCCGCTACAACCACAGCCAGGTTTTTTTTAAGTGTGCGGCCGGCGGGGGGGGGGGGGGGAGAGAGGAATGAACCATGCTCCAGCTTTAAAAAGCTTCAGAAACTTCTATTTTATGGCAAAAGCCACAGCGGGGTCTAGAAGGGTCTCTCCCCCACTTCTCCTTCTTTAGGGTTTCCTTCACTTACCCTACCTCTGCTGCTGCCAGCTCCCACTCCTCTGCCTGTCTCTTCTGGTCCATTAGACCAGAGACCCCCAGCACTCAGAGAGGGAGAGCAGTAGTGGTGGACAGGAGGGGTTAGAATGGGATTCAGCAAGCATGGGACGCAAATATGCCACAGTATTGCCAAGATCTTGGGATCTTAGGGACTAACTCTCTAGAGAGTAGGAAAACAGTTTTGCTTCCTTGGAAAGCTGAGCTTCCCAGCGCCCCATGGCCTGAATTCCTCGCCTTGCTAGCTCATGAGATATCAGCCTTTGAAACAGGCACTGGTTCCCTCAGAAGAAAGAAAGAAAGAGAAAGAAAGAAAACCAGGCCATGGAGGAGGCAGGCCAGGCTGCTTTCAGCATGGAAGCGTGGTGGGTTAAGCTCTGGGAATTGGGAAGGGTAGCAGGACAGGGCCAGCAAGAGATGTGGGCAAACAGTTAACAAAATCTTGAACAGTGGGGATGTATAGTCAGCAGCCATCTCTCCGCTGGCTCCAAGCGTGCAGTGATTTCCCAGCCAGTGCACGTATTCCCCCTTCTCCTCTGTGCATTAGCCTGGGCTTTGCATTGCCGCTTGCTGAATATGCTACTACAACGTGCTCTTTACCTCCATCCAGGGCTTGGAGACCTTTGTGTGGCTTCCCCCTCCGGCCCCACAGATCAACCACAGACAGACTGTCTGCAGGGGTCAGACTGAAGAAGAGCGTGAGGCTTAGACCCTACATAGCCCCAAGGCACTAAAATTGGCCACCTCTGCACAGTGCTCCTGCCAAGGTCGAAGGAAGTGAGTCAGTGTTAGTGGGGAGAGCTCCGGAATTCTCAGCCACCCCCTGGAAGGAGCAGCGGACAGGCTCTGCCTAGGGAGCAGCGAGCGTTCGATTCCTGTTTGCGTCCCAAATGACTCATTCCCAACAGCTGTCACCGGGCCTGGCTGTGCTGCCCATGTGGTTTCTATTAGCTGAGAAAACAAGCGCGCTGCTCCTGAGCACAGGGAGCTCACCCTGGAGCTGCGGGGTGTATGCATGTTATCCGTTCCGTGGGGTGGGGAGCTGAATCCCACTCAATTTCCATCCGGGGGTGGGGGACGGTTAGCCATGCTGTGGGGTGGGGAGTTTAAGCCCTTCTGCACCTAACTCCTTTTTTAACACGTAACTTTTCAGAAGGTTTTACATTAGATCTCAATCCCCATGTAACAGCTGCCACTCAGGGCATCCAGAAGGGTGCTCATTCCTCTGGGCAGGGCCAGTCCCCTGACAGAGGTTCTAGGAGACCACTGAGGACAGCTCAGAGGCCCCATTTTGCGAGACCTGATGTTGCCATGCCAGTCACCCAGCAACAGCAGCTGAAGATGATACTCTGAGCATTATGGCAGTCCCAGGGAGGAAGATGCAATCCCTGCCTCTTTCACACAACGGGAAGCATGGGAGAGGGGGCTCATGGCAGGACAGGTAGCCATATGGGTGGATGGGGGACGGGAAGAATGGGAGGTCATCCAATACCAGCCTGTGGGGAGGTGCACCATGTAGTTAAAGCAAAATATGGGAGCTGGTTAGGAGAGGGTTCTATCCTAAGCAAGTCACAGACACACACACCCCATGTGACCCTGGGCAAGTCTGTGCCTCAGTTCCCCCCTTGTAAAATGAGAGTAATAATGCCCCACCTGAAGGTGGGGGGATAGGGGTCTGAGGATCTAATGGCTGCAAAGGTCAGTGGGATCCTCAGATGGAAGGGATTAGAGACATGCAAAGTATGACTATGAAGAGAGCTCAAAAACAGCTCACTCACCCCTCCCCCTCTTGCTTGGGTCCCTCCCTTATGGGAAAAATGCTAGGGTTGTGCTCTCTGCCTCAGCCAAAAATAATCCTTGAGCTCCAGGGGGCAGAGGGCCCAGGGAGGGAGGTTTTTTTTCCTCAGGCTGCGGGAGCAGAGAGGCTCTGGTTCATAATAAGAAATGCATTCCCCACGTCACCACCTTGTCGGCAAAACAGCAGATGGGTCTGCTCCAAAAGCCACGCGAGCTCACAGCCTCAGCTCTGCCCCGCTTCCCTTGCTTGGCAAAGGCTGCTCGCCCTCTGGGAAAGGCTGGGGCTTGCAAACTGTATGTCTACACTTGGAGCTGGAGGAGACAGACCCGCGCTAGCTCTTATCAAGCCAATACACTAAAAACAGAACTGTAGCCACAGAGGCACAAGCAGCGGGACTGGTTAGCCACCCTGCGTACATACCCCATCACTGCCTTGCCCAGCCAAAGGTCATTTGCGATGGAGGTTTTATGACAGACACAGTATAAAATAAAAGCCAGCATCTGCTTACCTTACCCTACCTAACGAGTCAACACATGGGCTTCAGTCCTGCCCCTGAGAGAGAGGAGCCATTGTACAGTGGACAGCATACAGTGTTCCAGCTGATGGGGCTCTGGATTGGGAGACCTCTTCCCAGCTCTGCCTCTGAGTCACAGCATCTCCTTAAGCTGCTCTTTGTAAGATGGCGATCATGATACTTTCCATCCTTTGTAAAGAGCTTTGATATTATACCTGAAAAGTGCTAAATGTTATGATTCCACTGGGCTGCATTTGCTTGGCCGTTTCTTTGACAATCTATTTCCTTGACACATACAGAGCACACAGGTGCTTTGTGAAACCATTTGCTCTTAGATTTCACCCTTGTCCTGTGATGCCAACGCACTTAGAGTCCAATTACAGCTCAGAAGAGAAGTGGGTTCACAGAAGGCTAAGTGGAGGCATGAGTTTGAGCCAAACAGAACAGAACCCAGCAGCCTAATTCCCAGCCCCCAGATCTAAGCACAAGGCCACACCTACCCTTGCCCATTTCATTAAGTGTAACAAGTGTAACTTATCAGAAATGCCAAGTCGTTAAAGTGACATTATAGAAGACGGTGGTTTAGGTGGTGGGTAGGCAAGAGGTGCTAATGTTAAATAAATTCAAACCACATCTCTCTTGCATGAGGACCCACAGTGTCAACAGAGACTCCCTCTCTGCTGTTAGACAACTCCCCTTCACTTGCTGAGCCTCAGTTTACCATCTGCAAAGGGGGGCTTGTAATACTCACCTACCTTGCAGACCTACACTGGGCACATTTAAAAGTTCCTTCTGGCTGTTGAAGTGTTACCGCTTCCAACACGGTCCCCTCCACTTAGAACAGAGGTGGTAATACCTGTGAAACTGGAATGGACATGCATTGGGAGGGGTAACTAGTGTTTGTTAAATGCTTCTCAGTTAAGCCTCCATCTTCCAATTCCTCACGTGTCTCTCGCTGCGGTGTGGGTGTGATCATATCACAGTCATTGGCCTGATAGATACACCGACTAGGTAGGTCATGGTGCTTTGCTGTATTTCTCACCCCCTCCCCACCACCGCTTATCCAGCATCAGCGTCAACTTCTACCCCTCGTCTCAGTGTTTTTAGTGTTGCCCCAAGCCCAGCTCCTCTTGGGATGCTGACCCTGTGGAGAAACACGGGCCCAAACACCCTGCGCCTCTTGCTTCTCTGCTCTCCTTCCACATGGCCGGGAGGGCTGCAGGAAGCCAGCGGCAGCCGAGGAAGCATTGAGTGGAATCATGGGAGCTCTAGGCTAATTGATGTGCAGTTCAGGCGGCGTCAGTGCCAGGAATCAAACTGTAGTCCCCAGGGAGTGGCGGCGGCAGCGGCAGCAAAAAACACTGCTCAGCGGCAGCTGAGTTTTTCCATTTCCTTGGTTTCGGCTCTCGCTTCTGTTCTCCCCGGACTCTGCTGCGGCTCCAGCCGCGAGTTCCAGGGAAGCCCAGCTGCTTCAGCGGGTATGGGCTTGTTAATGAGCAATTAGCTCCTAGCCTAATTGGGCAGAGGAATGGCTAATGAGCCCAGCCTCGGTTGTCTGTGCCCTCATTATCCAGCACTCAGCCAGTGGTAATATTGAACTTCTGTCCTACTTCCGTCATGCCACGATCAGAGGGCTGGCTGGAAGCTCAGAAGCACCAATGCTTGTTGCCTCCTCCTCCTCCCAAGTTGGTGGTTTGCCTTGTTTGTGGCCCTGCACGACCCAAAACAGTAGCAAGGGGTCCGCTCTGCACCAGGGCCAGCTTGTCCCTTCTGTACCTGCCCCTCTTGCATGCAGCGGGGTCATCTCTTTCTGTAAATCCTCGGATTTGGGGAGACAAAGAAGGCTCCTCTGATCTCAGGATCAGAGTTGATTGAGATCGTCACAATCAAATCTGAACCACCACTGTTGTTTGTACGAACACATACCAAGAAGAGGGCACTAGTGCAGTAGGCCCCACATGTACATAGTGAGAGAAAGCCCCTGCTCCAAACAGCTTATAATCTAAATAGACCAGACAGACTAAAGGGTAGGAAAGCAGCAGGATTATCATCCTCATCTGACTGAGAGAATGAGCGACTTATCCAAAAGTCACACAGGGAGCCTGTAAAACCATTTCAATCTTACTGAGTTTTGGGGTTTGGTACAAAGGAGAGATTCAGACCAGGTTCTATAGAGTCACAAACCTTATGGTGGAGCCAGGCCAAGTTTTGAGCGAACCCAGGTTATAGTCGCGTGAAATATTATGGTTCTGTGTGGTTTTGACAAGAGATCACCCAAGCAGGTTGGCTCTGAGATTTGTATTGGGTGCAAATTTGCTGTTTGGTCCAGAGCCAGCCACTTCATCTCTCTGTGCCTCCACTTGCCCATCTGCAGAGCTGGGCAATATATGTTATATGGTAAGGCTGGCTCCCCAACAGAGTCTGGTAGGCTGGGTACTCACTCCAGAATCCCCTCCTCTGCCTGCCTTGGCTCACTGAAGAGTGCAGGTTTCCTCTCCTCACGCTCAGGCCGAGGGGTTTGCTTTGGAACACTGTCGACACTTTTGCCCGTGTGGGTCAGAAAAGGCATGACACTGTGCAAGCCAAGAGGTTCTCTCCATCTTCTTTCCCCAGAATGACACCTGCACGGCATCACTCAAAGCTTTTTCAGTCTTATTGCGACTTATCCACAGAGACACACTCTCTCTGAGTTTGTCTGCATTAGGAAGCATGTCCTGGGGTAAGCAAATCAATATGACAGTGTGATCCATGCTTGGAGCACTTTAGGTCAGTCTGGCAATGTACTGTATTAAACTAAACTAGTTGGAATGCCATTTAAAATTTGTTTAAGTGCATCTGCTCTGCGTTCGGGCTTTGCACGAGCACAATGGAACTGATTTAGTTAAATCAGCCCAAAACACCTGTGAGTAGTGGAGCCGTCTGATTCCTGGGTCAACTGCCTGCAGATATCACAGCAACAGTGAGAACAGAACTCAGCTCTTCATCGTAAGAGTTAGGTCAACAGCAATTGGACTGGCCTTTGTAGCACTGCCAGGAATCTAAGGAATGTTCATGAACTTGGCTGTCTCTCTCCAAGAACCAGACATGTTACTTAGACAGTACCTGTTATCCCTAAAGATCCCAAAGCACTTTACCAAGTTCCTAAGGAGAAACCATAATTCACTCAGCATTGAAATGCAGCAGCTTCTAGGGTGGGATACGGCAGATGTGTATAACAATTTATGATTGCATAGTGTCTTTCATATTCAATTTAAATTGCAGGGTTTTTAGCTACCAGAATGCACCTATAAACTTTTAGGATTTGGAATCAGTGCAGGTTTAGTGGCTAGGCTAAGACCCCCATCTCTTGTGAAAAGGGCCCTAGGATTTTTAATGACTACAAGCAGTCAAGGCTTCATATTTTTATGTCTCACTCAGCAGTTGGTTCTTTTGACAATCCAAGGAATATTCCCAGGCTGTGAAATGTTTCACCGTGTGGCCCAATGAGCAAATGATGCTGAATTCCTTCCAGGATTGATTATTGCAACTCCCTGCTCTTCCTGATAAGGTTTTACAGTAGCTGCTGATGGCTTTGAACATGGCTATGCTGCCTCCAGGGTACTTACTCGTATTAGATTATCTCAACATATCACACCCACTTTTTAGTCGCTTCATTGGCTTCCTGTTAAGCACCAAAATGATTTTAAAAACTGCTCTTTTGACCTACAAGTCCTCGTTCGACCTTGCTCCCCCTGCCACCTAGCAGAGTTCTTCTGAGTCAAGCCACTGCTTGAGATCAGCCGACACATGGGACTCCCAGCACCCTTAAAGTCATGCATTAGTACCTTAGTCAATGAAGCTTCTGTAACTGCTGGGAGAGCAGGTTAAAATGTTTCAGTTCAAGAAATGGCCTTTTCCTGAAAAGGAAAGATTTCACAACCAGATTTCCTTTTTTAATTTTCAATTTTTTCAATGAAACCCCCAAATTAGACATTTTTAGTTTTCATTTTGTCCTTCTCTCCCCTGCCCCTTTTTAGTGGTGGTGCAAGGGGAAAAGCACAGGAGAGGAAAGGGGGAGAAAAGGAAGATGGGGATTTTGGTTTGCTTCTCTCTTCCCTACAATTTCCAAAACAAAACACGGAACATTTTGAAGAAATGCTTGATCATTTCTTGATGGAGCCTGCAGAAGGGAACTCTCTCTCGTCATCTCTTCATCCTTGTTTGCCAGCTCCTATCACTGGTTTGTGTGAACTCATGGGCTACACCAGTGCCAGTCCAGAGTGACTCTGCTGGAGCACAGGGGGAAAGGGAACAGAAGAGAGAAGGAGCAGAGCAGCAGTGCAGGAAATCCCCTACTACTCAGAGTAGTATCCAGAGAGGGGAAGTAGCAGGACCACCACCTTTCTAATGGTTTTATACACATGGAGAGAGGAAGGCTTGGACAGGGTGGCCATCAAAGGTGTTTAGATCTTGCCAAACACTTGTCATGGTTACTTTCCCCTTCCAAAGGTGCTGGTGAGCAGGCTGCGACCGACGAACCTATTCCACTTAGGACGCATGGATAACTTCACACTGTTCCTTTAGCAGGGAAATCATAACACTGCTTCACCGTTCCATAGCCCCTTCCAGCCGAGGATCACAATGCACTTTACAAACAGTAAGCAAACTTCAGAACACCCTGTGAGGCAAGGGAAAATATCTATCCCCAATTTACAAAGGAGGACTCACGGAGGGGTTTGCCCAATGTCAAACAGCAAGCGCGGGAAGAGAACCCTTCCTTATATGCAAGGCCCTGTGTTAATCATGCTGTGACAGACCACACAGACACATTAAATTAGCCCCATACCACGATTTTTTCAATGGCGGGGAAGCAGAAGCGAGGATGGCCACTTCTGCCTCTCCACTGTTGGAAAACTCACAGCATTGGGTTAATTCAGCTGCTGAGGGAGGGGTGAAGCTTCCTGGCTGGCCAGCAGTGAGAGGAGAATGGGGTTGACAATGCACAGTGATTAGGATCCCCAGTCTGGCCCAGTGGCCCCCATAGAGACACTGCAGCACCAGCTAGTGAGGAGCTGAGACCAGCTAGAGAGGAGCTGGATCTCGAGTAGACACCTGAGGGGACCCTGCCCTGTTGGGGGGTCCAGATCCTGGTCTCCCCGTTTCCCCCATTGGGGCAGAGCCTCTCACACACACCTGCTTATGTTCCAAGCAGCGGATTCTGGTCTTAGCTCCTCAAGTGTCTCTCCTGGGCATGCAAAGGGGTGCTGTGGGGCAGGCCAGCGCTCCCAATGGCCACAGTGTCAGCACTGCCCTGCTGGCCCAGTAGCAGAAGCACTAGCCTGAGCTAGAGCCGTGCACAGAATGAATGGGACCCCAATCCCTGCCCAAGTCTGGTCCAGACAGTCAACACCATGTGGTGAGAGACACACCCTCCTCCAGCCTAATACCCATCCAACTCCCTGGGATGGGACCGACCCACCATCTTCCTGCCACCCTCCAGGATGGGAGCAGCCTGCTAACCCTCCATGAGCAGCCACAGCCTCAGCAGGAAGGCAGGAGCTGGCATACTCACATCTGCAGCAGTTCGAGGGGCGATGGGGAACTCTGTGGTCATGCATATCCCACGAAATGCAAGCTCTTACCCATGACACTGCTGTGAATTAACTACCCACAAAATTTACACTGGGTCTTACTTATAAGAAACATGCCATGCTTCAGGCTATTAACAACCTGCACCTGCAATGATACGTTCAAAGGGGCTGATTTAATGAATGGAACAAATGCTGAAACACAGCCATCATCCAGCCAGTTTGAAGCATCTTACGTCTGTCCATGGCACGTACCGAAATCCCTCTTTGCTACAGGGCAAACAGAAGCGCAGTTGTGTGCATGGGATTGATTTCCCAGAAGTCCAAGGCTGCGCATTTCCCCAAGAGTTCCACAGAGGCAGGCAGCAAGCAGAAAATCATGTGTATTTCTGACAGTCTCTCCTCTTACCGCAGATTCCCCATAGCGTTTCTTTTTAAAATGCCTTTGCATCCCCATTTCTCTCTCCTGCCTCACCACCTCCTCTCACTAATATTTTATTTATTGCATCCTGATCCTAACAAGTGAGCTTCCCCAATTTCTGCTAAATTAGCCTGAGTATCTTTCAAGAGCATGTGCACGTGCACATACATGCTTGGCAAATCTCAGGAAGCATACCACATTCATATAGATTGTCCAAAGGTCATGTCACTTGGACAGATATATTTTACCTCATGAGTTCAGGCATCAGCAAGCAGAATTAATATTGCATTTCACTGAAGATGCAGGAGAAGACAACAGGAGATTGGTCAAGCCTGCTGATACAGCAAAAGCATCTCAAAGAAACAGGGTCCTTCTAGGTTGATTCCTCTCTCCTCCCTCTCACACCCGTCTTCTCTTTCCTTGTCAGTTTCAAAGTGTTGGCCACAGGCCCAGGGTTGCACCTCCTGGATTTCAAAGTCTCATCTTGGCCTTTGATATCATCAAGAAATTTTCTGAGCCAGAAATGCCACCTTTGAAATTCCTCTTCAGGGTGAATCCATGGCTGGTCCCCTTCCCCAGCAGCTCCAGAATCCAAATGGAGAGGGACAGGTGAAGCTGTGTGTGTGGAGCAGTATACGTTGGGAGGGACCTGGCTGGGGCAGGGGATGGTGGTTGTGGGCTGGGCTTTCAAAGGTTTAAAGTAGCAGGCCTTTCTGGGAGATGGCAAGATGGTAGTGCAGTCCAAGAAATCACTCAGAAAAATAAGCAATAAATCCTGTCCCCTGTATTTAAGAATCAATACTGGGCTTGGACAAGGGACATCAAATATGGCATAGGGGCCTTCACACTGGAAAAACCTTTAGTGCAGCAGATCCTGTCGATGTGAGAATATAGCGTGTATTAGATAATCAGCCACCTGTCCCTTGTGAGAGACATAAAGCCAGGTCCTGTTGACTATTTGGGTCCATCCATTCCCACGATCAGCTGGGAGTTAAACATCCCAGGTGAGAGGTGTACACAGGGCCCTATGCGAGACCACAGCCTAATGGAGCGTCGACAACAGGAGGAGTGGGAGTAGGCTTTCACAACTCCCGCTGATCTTCCCCTCTCCTCATGCCATCAACCATCCATAATTTCATAAGGGAAGAAGCCTCTGACTTAGGTCAATTAGGTTGTAGCACGGCAACTCTCAAAATGCCTGGATGCCTCTGACTTCCTAGATTCTTGGCCATTAGGATTCTGAGCTGGGTACAGCACAGACACCACTCTTAAGCTGGGAATGTTCTCCTAGCCATCGTACTCATCTCCTGGTGCTAGATAAAGATCAGGTGTCCTTGCTTGCTAGCTTTAAATGCATCAGCAGCCTGTACGACCATGGATCAGGAGATGGTGCTGGACAGAGCTCAGTGAAATTTGGAATTTCTGTCCTATGGGAAATTCCAACATTTCTTTTCATCCCAAATTGGGACAAAGTTTTAATCTGTAAAATGTTCATGGAACTGAAATTATGAATAATTATGAATAATTTCAGTTTGGAACTGTAAAATGTTTCCTTTAGACATTTTCAGTTGAAATGAAACATTTTGACATTCTCAAAATCTAATTTTTTGTTGTTGCTTTATTGAGCTGACTCAAAATGCTTCATTTCAAGTCAGTTCAATATTAAACCATCTTTTCTCCTAGAGGCTCATTGCATCCTGGGAGTCATAGTTTGGGATCCCCTGGTGCTCCTTGACTGGACTACATGTCCCATGATTTAACACAAAGCTTGGTTAGAAGGAGATCCACATTACATTATGGGAAGATATAGTCCTCCCGGAGGGGCCCAGTCCATAGTAGAGAATAGGGGCGTGAACTACAATTTCCATAAGACAAGGTGGTGATAGGAAAATGCAGTTTAATGTTTTATTGAACTGACTGGAAACCAAAATAATCTGGTCCAGTTAAAACAATGAAATATTCTGACTTGGGTCAAGCCAGCCACGAAATATTTCCTTTTGAGTTTGTGAAAACAGCATTTTTTCAGAAAATTTCCAAACAGCTCTAGTGTTGATATATTAGCCAATTCCTGGTGGGAGTAGATGGGGCAGCTCTCTGGTGGCTTTGTTAGCGTTGGGCAACTGCTCCTCCATCCTGGGAGCTTCCACAAGTGGGGTACTACAAAGATCATGAAGCATCATGAGGCTTAATTCAAGTTTGCAAAGCACTCTCAGATCCTCAGAAGAGAATCACTATAGAGCATCATTAAGATTGTGCAAGATGTTTCTGTTTCACCAAGAGCTTTGCACATGTCACTACATCCTTCCAAGTGAAACTGTAATGCAGTGCTTGTGAGATCAAACTAACGTCAGGAGGGGTGGGGAAGGAAGAGAAGCCAGAAGCTGGAGGCTGTGAGGGAGAAAAGCTCTTAGTCAAAGAGAGGGGGAAAAAGCCAGCATTTCCGGGCTAAAGATTTCAACTTGTTATTTAAACAAATATTGAGTTTTTTCAAGCATGGAAATCCCTTTTTACAATGAGACCGGGGTGGTCAAGAATCAGAGAGGAAGGATGCTCCTGTGTTTAGGGCATTAGCCTAGGATGTGGGAAACCTGCGTTCAATTCCCTGCTCTGCCCCGCCCCAGACTTGGGTAAGTCACTTAAGCTTTTCTGTGCCTCAGTTTCCCATCTGTACAATGGAGAGAATAGTACTTCCACACAGGAGCACTGTGAGGCTAATTAATACATTAAAGATTGTAAGGTGGTCAGATACAATGGTAATGAGTACCACAGACAGACAGAACTGGAGTGAGACTGCCCTTAAGTTACCACCCACACGTACACTGGGGTTCAGATGACCTCACTGCATGCTAGCTGGCATTTAGAGGAGAAGTAAAGCAAAGGTCCTGATGTGCACTCATGAGCAGGAAATTATCTATATTATGGTAATGCCTAGAGGGTCCGACCAAGATCAGGGCTCCAGCATGCTGGGCACTACAAAGACACTAAGTAAGAGCCCTTGGCCCGAAGACCTTACAATCTAAACAAACAAGACAAAGGATTTCCTATTACCCCTATTTTACATGCAAGGAATCTCGAAGCACAGACAGATTACATGACATGCCCAAGGTCATACAGGGAGTTTGTGGCAGAGTCAGGAACTGAATCAATATCTCCTGAGTTCCAGCCCAGCGCCCTATCCCCATCCTTCCTCTTTGAGAGTCCCTGGCGCTTTCCATAGGAGCAGGGATATTAACTTGAGCTGGGTGAACAGCAGCAACATGATGCACAAATACTTGATTAGAAGCCCACAAACTTTCATATATATTTGTGAATTATTTGCTCCACCTCCTACAAAATAAGCACACTGTGGGCGGATACAGGACAGACCACAGAGCAAGAAACAAGCCTCAGCTCAATATATCCATCTGTACTTTCTTTCAGTGCACAGGAGAGGGCAAGTGAGAGAATAATGGACATGGGGGAATTAAGATAGAGGCCGTCCTGATAACAGTCAGGGACCCACACTCAAAACACACCCTGCTTCACCTCTCTGAATGTGCCATTTTCTAGAAAGCAAAACCCAGTCACTATCCCAGGAGAGTCAGACACACATTTTTCTGGTATTAAAATCAGAGGAGCCAAACTAAGTCTGCAGAGGGCAAAGCACATAGCTTAATTGCTGATTGTCTTGCAAACCATTTTATGGAAGATTTTTAGTTACAAAGTAGATTTCACTGTGCTGTCCCCTAGACTTTTATGGAAATAAATGGGCTCCTTTTTTGTCATGGGGGGAGCATGGATTAAGATTAATAATTAAGCAATGGAAGAAAATGCAAGTCTTGAAGAAATTGGCACAGAACTTATCGTTACTGGAGATAGCAGGATTTTTTATTCTGGAATAAAGGTGACTTTTGTTCTGGAATAACACATCAGCATGGAAAGCTCTCCTGGAATAGATGTTCTGGTCAATTTCCCTCTGTAGACAGGCCCTAGGTGTCATCTCTTCAGCTGTATCTGCTTAATCAACTATATCCACCTCTACATCTATGCACTGTTGCTGACCAAAGGACAGGTAGGTCTGTTCAGTAACAGTTCGGGCTTTGCTTCTTCTGTACTGCACTGTTATATTTCTCAGGGATAGGCAGCTGCCATATTTGTGAAGCACACCTGATGCAGCATATTGCAGACAATACACCCTGTGCTCTCTCCCCATGAGAATTAGTTTTTTGCTGTCTTGTTTTCCTTAAATCTAAAATAAGTCATTCACCCTTGAAAGTATAGGATCGTTCTTCATATATGGAGAAACATGGCTGGCTCTGATCTGTGAGTAAGCAGAACTTTAGTCTCTGGAGTTCTCAAGCCAGTGGATTGCATAAGCACTATATCCACAGTAAAATATGCATCAAAAGAGATGACAACGACTTCAGTTGAGAAGCAGGGCAGACAGCAGGAGCAGATAAGTGCCAAAGAAATAAAGATACCATTTTTATGCAAACTAAAAAGCTGATCTGATAAACTCTCTATATAAACACGTTACCAAACCTCCTCACTCCCAACATGAACAAATGCCCTTTGACCAGCAAGTGGCACCCGGCACTTTTTAGATCTTCCCAATGAGCATTCGCCAAGAGCAGCTGGGAGACAGACTGTGGCCAGGGTAACAAGGCAACTCTCCAGCAGCATTGACGCATAGGGCTGAGTTGCTGATCGGTGGGTGTCAAAGTCCAGAGAGAGAATATCTTTCCCAGAGCATCCCACAGTGCCAGGGTGTGGCAGAAAGCTTCAAGCTATGAGGGACGATGCCTGCATAGAGCTGGGATGCCAGGACTGTTTGCCCAAGTTCTAGAAGCCTCACTTGGAAGTAAGCCATTGGAATGCAAATAGCACAGGTTGCGCTGGGGACCTGCTAACAAGTCAAGATCTGCTGAGAACAGGATTTAAAATTCTGACCTTCCAGCTCTGAGAAATGGGAGTGGAGGAAGGTGACCATAAATCTTAAAGTTCAGCCAAAGCGTTCAGCAGAGTGACATGGATGAGTCAGTCCCCATTGCCACCCCTGGTGCTGGAATGGGTTTAGCCAGGTGGGCTCAGTGAACCACTCCTCGCAGGGCCATGCAGAGCAGCTCAATCAGGGAAACATCCAACGAGCAATTTGCAAGCGAGGACGGAGCTCAGGTGGAGCCACTTCTGCCAATGGAACAGGCTGCAGCTTGAGGGAAGAAACCACAAGCGCCACCATTTGAGGAAGTTTCATTCTTCACCTGCTCCCCAAGGAGGGTTAAAAATAAGAGTTGAAGAACCATCAGCTGGGTGCTGGGCACATGCTGGGAAAGGGCCAGGAGTCTCTTCTCTTCTCATTTTACAAACCCATCCCCTTAGCCGAAGGAAAGTTAAAAACCAAAGAGAATGGCTCCGACTGTTCTGAATACTTGGCTGGGCTGGCGAGCAGGGGTTACTGCTGACTGCTATTCCACACCACGGCCAGTGAAGATGCTTTGTTCCTAGCCTGCTGGGCCAAAATTCATCCCTGGGTTAAGCAAGTGGATCCCCATTGGCTTCTGTGGGGTTGCACATGCTTACGCCAGGCTGGGATTCAGATTGTCATGTTGTGCTGTTCAGGCCAAACAACAATGAACCAAACACCAGCTACTCCATCAAATTCCTCAACTGCTCTCCTGGCTACAAGGTAGTTCCCAAAGGAAGTGCTTGTGCAAAGCTGCCACTGCCAGCCTGTTTCCCAGAGAGTCCCTAGTCCTGGCACATTATAGCTCCTCTCAGGCCATACTGCCGGGAAAGTTTTATACCTCCAATAAGTTCTGTTAGTCATGTCCAAATAGCCCATGCAGAATAGCTCAGGAGTGTGAACTGGCAGGGGAAAGAGAATTGCCCAGTTACATTCTCTCCCAAGATTTTTAAATTAATGCAATGATGTGAAAGGTGCCAGATAGACGACCCTAGAAAGTAAAGGCCTCCACCCACAAACCAGGTACTAGCACAGGCAGCAGCAATTTGAACATCCACCACACACCACCCTGCCAATGGGCTACCACCCTCAGCTGGACAGACCATTTCTAGTGGGTGGGTGGGAGTTCATTCTTAACCAGCCACCCAGTCTTGGCCTCTTTGCTAAGGCTGCTAGGAAGGACCCATCAGGATGGCATTTTTTTGGTGATGGGGCCAATTACCCACTCAGAACAAGGCCAGCAGTGACCTGGGACCCATTTTAAATGGTAAACTCCCTGGGGCAAAGACTGTCATCTTTGTGCCTTGTTTGCATGATGCATGGCACAACGGGGCCCTCAGCACTACTGTAACCATAGAATTGAAGGACTGGAAGAGACCTCGAGATGTCATCTAGTCCAGTCCCCAACTGATAATGTAGAATATATAACAACATAGGATAATATAACCATTCAGACGAAAACTGGATCCAGAGCACCACTTATTTCACACAGAAGATCAAAGAGAGTCATCAGATGCTAACTACTGATCAGGGCCAGTTTTGAACCAGTAACCTAAGAACTGGCAGGCTCTGGATGCCACTCCAGCCTTCCCTGGAGCCACCCAATCCCTTCTCTCCCAGCACGCAGTGGAGAGTTAGAAGTACCCATCACTGGTGAAGGGAAGAACCCTCATTGAGAGTTTACCTCTCATGCCTCTTATCTGGCACTTCATGGCTGGATCCTGTTACGACTAAAAATATCTGGCATACCCTGACTCCTCCACACATGTGCTATGCAAAATGTGAAGAGTTAGCAGCTGCTGACCAGGGGCGTGGCTGGCCTTTGCGGCTATAAAGTGGGTATTAGCATGTCCAGGATGGCCTTTGGATGGGACCCTGGAGGCAGGTTTGCCATGACCTCTACTGGGCTTGGCTGCCTTCATCAAGTCTCAGCTCCAGATTGCTCAGCACCCTCCTCTGGGCTCCAACACGCTACTTCAATGTGCTTCTTCTGCCTTTCCGGGGTATGTCCGTATTCATTTGCTGGGGTTGGGGAGCAGGGGCTCATAGTGCTGCAGTTTAATCAAAGGTTCAATGATCAGATTTCTCTCCAGCAGGGTCAGTAGTGGCTCCAGTGCAGCTGGGGCACTAATCTGCCTTAGCCTGACTTGTGATCATGTATTAAGGATACTAGAAAGTGCCGCTCCAACCTCTGCCGTGGCTGCTGGGCTGTTCAGTGAAGCCTGCTGGTGCTTTGCAGAGCTCTGCCGGAATGGGCCCTATACCCTCTGGGGCACAGGTTCCATTTGTCTAAGAGCCATGCTGGAAAGGAGTAACTGTGACTGGCAAATAAAGAGGAGAGTCAAAAAAGTTCTTGGAGGCTGTGTTAATTTTCTCATTATTCTGAGAGGGTCAGCGACCCTGCTCCCACAACTCAAAGCAGCACCGCTGTGCAAACTGCATGGTGTGCCTGGGCCACATAGGCTAGCAGGGAAAACCCAGGCATGCAGAAGCGGGTCTCTTTCCTTGGTACGACCACATGGCCATGCAGCACAGTCCATGCACTGACACCTGAGGAGACAGAGCTTGTTTGCTCCAGTTGAAATAGTTTTGCGGGAGGTAGCCCAGATCAGACATCTGTGGAGCAAGCCCTGAGCATGACCCCTATTAATCCTCAGCTCTCTAAAGGAATGGGTTGGGTGGCGAGAGAATAAGAATCCAGAGTGCTGTCATAAAGTGATTGGCTGGATCTAGAGAACTCTTTTGGGGGATGGAAGAAAGATGGTTGAATTGTTTGATTCAGCATCCAGACCAGACCCCCTACTTTGTGTCTAGACAAACACTCAAATATATTGTACATTTATACATAGGCACATAAAGAAATGCAGCCCAGTGGACAAGGCAAGAAATAGGAGTCCTGATCTTTATTCCCAGCTCTGCCACTGACTCACTGAGAGACCCCAGGCAAGTCATTTAGCCGTGTCACCTCAATTTCCTCATTATTGTTTTTTCAGCAACACCCACAATGCATGGTGTGCTTTCTAGACATAGGAAAGTCCCTGCCCCGGAGAGTTGCCAGGCTAAGAAACAAGCAGGCATAGGGTAAAGGTGGTAATTAGCCATGTTAGGTAATGTATTAATTAATAACTACTTTAAACCAAAAGGTATAAATTTCCAGCTACCCACAACCTCACCGTAAGCACCTTTCTGAAGTGAAAAGTGCTAGACAAGCACACAGGATCATTCCATATTACACGTCATCTCCTCTCACTGCCCCTACCCTTCACTGCCAGGTACAGCAGATAGCCATGAAATTCAGTTACTGTTGACACTCTGAGCTGACACTGCAACTTGAACTTGTCGCTATGCATGGAGATGAGGCGGGGAAGAACCTCGTGCCAAGGATTTACAGTAACCTCAGCCCCAGCTTGGAACTTCCTGGCTTTTGAGACTGACCTGGCTCCTCACATGCGGCCTGCTGTCATTTCCCCAGGAACAGCCGAGCCCTCGTCAGAGTTGGGCCGGAACTAGGTTAGGACCCATCTGCTTGTCCTTAAACTGTGAAGTTCAGTCTGGATCCAGATCAGGCCATTGAGACTAGGTCCCCAGCGCTAGACCTAGTATTCCAGCCGTTTCAATGGAACAGCACCGGAGCTCCGCCATGGAACAGGCGGCGGAAGCTGTCCAATGGATTGTTAATGGGGACGCTCTTTGTTTAATCAGTTAGACTTACTATAAAGAAAATACCCACCCCAAAGAAAAAATATAGCCTTTTCCAGAGCACAGCTCCCCTCTCCACCTCCAGAGCCCAGGCCCCCACTTCCTGTATGTCATGGGCATCCTCCCACACACACATATACCCCCACACCTATTGCCCCAACACAAAGGCCAGGTCCTTCCTTTGCTGTTATGACATTTGTGGTCCGTGCTCTGAAGGGTCCTTAGAGGCTCTCAGCATAGCTAGACATTGACCTAAAGTAGGCGTTCATGCCACCGACAGTGGAAGCCGGAACATCAGCTGTCCTGAAAAAGCAGGACCTGAAACTCTGACCATAGCCTGCTCCTTGTTGGATCTAGTTATTGCTGGGTTTGAGGTGCAGTACAGCTAGGCTGGCTTAGCAGGACTCCTCTGTCTGCCTTTCCTGGCTTGTGCAGATTTGAGTTGTACTTCAAGTCCCAGCACGTCTGCTCTTTAGACTGGGGTCTTACATGCTGCAGCCTCTGGCATGGACCATTAGTGCCCCCTACTGCCCAGATAAAGTAATTTGTGCACTAGCTTGGAAACCACTATTTAAAATTCATAATAATTATAGTTATGCTCAGCTGGGACACATCAAACTCTCCTGTAATGCAGCTCAGAATAAAGCTCATTCTCCCAAAAAGTTTGCTTTCATTGTGGCAAAAAAGAGAGGAGCATAAGGAAAGGTCCAAAGCTTTATCTCAGCACTAAGGCCCAGTGTTAGGCTTCCTCTGTCAATTCAATGAACACCAAGCCTTATTGGACTGATAATGCCTGACAATAGCTGTTGATAACTGCCATGTATTTGGCTTGAAGCATAACATTCATTTAAGACTGTAACCCACAGAAACCTGAGAACTCGCTAGATTCCAGACTCCAAGCCACGTGAATACTAAAAAGGCTGTGTCAATAGAAACAGCAAGTTGGGAGGCCTGGGAAAATTCCCACCATCCTCAGATGTTTATTCTGTTGCAGGGGTTTAAATATTGTTGTACGGCTTAGGTATTTCTGAAGTTTGTCAGGGAGCCTAGAACAGAGGCCATCTAAATAGAGAAATGAAAAGCATCCTCAAGTGCAGCTGTTTCATGCTGATGTATCATGCCTCCCATGCCAGGGCATCAAAAGTAACTCCCAGATAGGGAAACTAAGGCAATGGAGGTGGAGTGAGACAGCCAGTCAAGATTCAGGAATGGACCCCCAGCCAATCACCTTCTCTAACTGATGGATAGCCTGCCTTTTGTTTTGCTGCATGTTTTCCATAACAAAAGCACAAGAGCAAAGTGCCCCCCTACTGGTGAGGACATTTGTGCCAGGGCCACGGATGATACACGCAGAGTCCCATGATGCCATGTTTACACTCGCCTTTCAGAGCAAACTCACTATTACCATAAGCAAAGGAGAAAAAAACCCATTCATAAGCCAGGATGCTCTGCACACACCCAGCCAGGCATATGCCATGCTCCGTTTCCAGATACGGGGCCTCGGGAGGGTCACTGGGTGGCGGGGGGGGGTGGTGTTAAAATTCAGGGACATAACTATAAGGGACTTGGGCTCAGACAGCTGGACTATGTAGTGGACAGCGTATGCTCAGGAGAAATCTCAGGATCACAGACTGCCAGGTTACCCTCACTGGCAGACAGCTCAAAGCTGTACTTGAGTTAGCACTAGTACCAGCTATGCCCCCACTGGTGCCCCCTCACTTAGAGATATTTTCACTTCTCAGGGCTTGAAGATCAGCTAGGTCTCTCCTCCTTATAGTAAATTATTGCTTCTCCCTTTCATCCCAAAGCTCTTTACATCTGTACAGCATACCCAGGACACCAGTACGATGCAGCCACCTCTGGGGCAGTGGGAAAGGAGTGGAGGAAAAAGGGGGCACAAGGACACCAGAATAAGCTTCATATTTTACAGAAGGTGGGATGGCTGCTTCATTGCACAGGGCAGACTGGCCATCTGCTATCACAGCCCTGTCCTCACTTGCAATGGTAATGCCCATTTGGCAGTACCTGTGTGGCTCCTGCTTTTTCACTCTTACTGTTTTCAAACAAGTGTTTCTGTTCGTCCCAATCTCTCTTAACTCCTTCAGTGGAGAAAGACTCAGGATTTGCGGTAGGTCCCTTTAGCGAGCATCTGCTGCCATCTACTGGACAAATTTTGGAACATCATCCAGCAGTCGAGGGCACAGTCCACCTACAGCACAACCATGGCTTTCAACCTTTTTTCACTTGCAGACCCCTACAAAATTTCAAATGGAGGCCCGGACCTCTTTGAAAATTCAGCCCATGGTCCCAGACCCCTACCATAATTGTCAGACTGAAAACTGACTGAATAGAATTCAACTATAAATGTTGTATGTGCTCGGCCTGGTGTGTGATGGACTGTGAGAAAGCGTGTTAAATTGTGGGCTTCGATGGTACCACCACCACTTCTGGGTTTTGACCTGTAGCTAGGGGCCATTCACATAGCTTTGATTGATCAGAAAAAATGGAATGCCTTTTCCGGGATCTGAAACTATCTTCAGAATCACCTTTCATGGATCCCTTAGACAGAGTCTGCAGAGCCCCAGGAGTCTGGGGACCAGAGGTTGAAAACAACTGACCTACAGCAATCTTCTGGGGGGCACTGGCAACTACGTGCCAGGAGAAACAGCAGCATTGCTAGAGTCAGACAGCAAGGGAGGCACTATTCTCATGGGGACACAGCTGCCCAAGCACTTATATGCGTTGCACACAGATGGATTCAAAACTTCACGGTCACTCAGACCCACCAATGAACGTCTTCTGCTCAAAACTCAACCTGCTGTGCCAGCCTCATTTGACGATAGCGAACGTGTGCAAGCCTAGGGACCTACTGAGATGATACAGACTCGATGCACCCAGGAAAGCCAGTCCCTCTCCTGAGAGAAAACTGCCCGTTCATGCAGGCCCCACTCACTGGCAGGCTGGAGGCGAAATTCCTCCAGATCAGCTGCTGCTGGAATACCAGGAAGAATAACCTTGACCTTGCTGCACTGGTGAGACAGATTGTTTCAGTGCACGGAGCTTATCCAGATGGGGAAAGACTGACCCTAACAAACTGCAGATCCCCCTAGGTGAGCAGGGGGGAGCAGGTGAGCAGGGGAAGCGGGACTGAAAGAGTCCCCAACTACCCTACCTGTTGCCTGCTCTGTGACCTGTTCTCTCTTGAGTCCTTTTCTACTACCATCCTGCTCCTCCTTTGGCTCCCACCATATTCTCTCCCCTTCCCCTCCCTGACAGCAAGGAATGAGGCATCTCCATGTGGACTCAGGGACACAGAGGAGGCACTGAGAGTGGACTAGGAGAATACTCCAGCGGCCAGTAACCCTGCTGAGTTCTTGGAGGTCAACCAGGTGTGGAAATCCATGCCGGGGATCCCAGTCATCTGCATCTTCTTATTTTCAAGACTGTAAACTAAAACCACAGGCACACGAGAGTCCCAGGCCCAGCAAGAAAGAATCCAGGCCCCATTGTTCGAGAAAGCGCGCTACAGCTGACTCATGAACTCAGGTTGGCATATGCAAATGAGCACAGGAGAAGATGCTATACATATGCCTCTCCGTTTGTAGGAAATCTATATGGTATTGCATTGTATTATTGGACTAACAACATGTTACGGTGTAATTAAAGACTGGTGAATGCACATGCACAAAAGGGCAGCGTTATGCCTCAGCATGATCATTTCCCCAGTGCTCAGCAGGGCGCTCCTAGAGGGGTTTTGGTTATTGTAAAGTTCTGACAGACAGTGAGCGATGGGCCCAGACTCCAAACCCAGATCTGAGCCCCCCTGAACTTTACAGCTAGAGGATTCATATAGCAGTCCCAGCTAAGAGCCCCAGTCCTGGGCCAGAACCACACTGGGCCAGGTGCTGTACAAATATACAGAGCCAAAAGATGGTCCCTGACCCAAGGAGCTGACAATACGTAGACACAACTGGCAGGGAGGAGGGAGGAATTCTATTCTCAGTTACACCAGTATAAATCCAGTCTCACTATTTACTGTCCTCTGGTTTTACACTGCTGTGACCAAGAGCAGACTCTGGCCCAAGCTCTCACTTGGCATTGCAGATTGGTCAGGAGCACTGTGGGCTTCATTTTTCATCTTCCTCTGAAGCTCTAGGCTTTGGCTCCACCAGACTAAACATTAAGTGCGGAAGCTCTCAGCACTAGAAGCACTAGCAAATACAAGGAGGGCACTCACTGAAGTCTGCACACTCATAGAGATTTGGGTGTTACACGCCAGGGTGGGAAGCAGGTAGTACTGGCCTAAGGACTCCCACGGAAGTCAATGGTAACACTCCAACCAGCCGCTGGCTCCATCAGAGGCAGAACACCAGCCTTGATTGGCCAATGGTATTAGAATCCCAGCATGGCAAATCCTCATCTTACTGAGACAACAGCCAAGCACCCTCACACAATGAACTCAATTGACCTGTCATGGAAAGAAGTGGACTCTGATGGAATTGGAACCTGTGATTCCAGGGAGTCTGTATGCCAGATGACAATGGACATCCCACCACAATTAACATGACTTTGCACCGAGAGTACTGAGAGTTCATTGGGCTAACAGTAAAGACTTCTTACCCCTAGAGGTCTGGGTTCAAACCCTGGCTAAAAATCACTCGTGACTCTAAATAGTCTCCTACTGCACCTAGAAATAATGTAAAGGTCCCAAAATCACTGACATGAATGAATTCGGCCTCACCATGCTGAAACAAGGCAAGTCATCACCATCATCATCCTGAAATGAAAGTCCAGGCCAAACAACCACAGTGCATACAAGGCCTGGTGCATGACTCTCAGCAAGAGACACCATGCAGTGTTCGTGCTTTGATGTGGAATATGGCGTGCATTAAGGAAACAGCTAGCTTAAACCTAGCAACTGTTGATCTGATTTCCCATTTCATTCCTAGACTTCCCTCCCTCTGTGACCTTCAGTCCTTTCCAGAATCTGGATAAAGTGTGGTTGGCTGGGCTCTTTTGCCCTCAGCTGTAGCAATGTTTAAATGCTTGCTCTCTCCATCTATCTTATCTTAGGCAAAGGTAGTAGGATTGCTCTGGATCTCATGGCATATCCACCATCGTGCTTATTGCATCGATCAAACCTGCAGCAGAAAAAGAAGTGAGACTATTTCACCTGTGGCATTCATCACAAAGGAAGCTGAAATGCTTTCATAGAACCCTACACATGTAAGACACCACTGAATTACAGCCAGCTTGGGGCTGGACCAGCAGCAGACAACTGTTACACAGCACACTACACAACACAACACAGGTGAGGAAGGAGAACCTTGGCCAAGGACAAAATGCTCTGGGATTTTCCATGCCTAGGAAACAGGACCTTAGTTTTTAAGCTCTCATCTGAAGGATCCCACAGAATAAGAACATAAGAATGGCCGTACTGGGTCAGACCCAGACCCAGCTTACTTACCAGACCCAAGTAAGCTGGTATGGTCTGGTATGGCATACAGGTAAGACAGTGGCTGCTGGTACACAGCTGACCATACTGGCAGGGCCGCTGATTGGGGGGGAGGCGGAGGCAAAAGAGTCAGCTGCCCCAGGGCTCCTGGCTACCACCACCACTATCCTGGGGCTCCGGCAGCAATTTAAAGGGCTCAGGGCTCCTGGCTGCCCCAGCGGCCAGAGCCCCAGGATATTAGTGGCAATTTAAAGGGCCCGGGGCTCCTGCCCTCTGGTGCCGCTACCACACCAGTGGCCAGAGCCCTGGGCCCTTTAAATCACCACTGGAGTGGATCAGATAGCCCTGAAGGGCTGGCTGGGGGCATCTGGCCCCAGCCCCAGCTTTCCACCTGAGGTCCCACCCCTTCCCGGAGCCCAGAGCCACCCCACCCCGCACCTTGCCCAGGACCCCAGCTGCCCTGTATACCAATAAGTCTGTTACGTTACTTTCACCCTGGTCAGACCAAAGGTCCATCTAGCCCAGTATCCTGTCTACCAACAGTGGCCAATGCCAGGTGCCCCAGAGGAAATGTACAGAACAGGTAATCATCAGATGATTCATCCTCTGTCACCCATTCCCAGCTTCTGGCAAACAGAGGCCAGGGACACTATCCCTGCCCATCCTGGGTAATAGCCATTGATGGACCTATCTCCCATGAATTTACCCATTTTTTTCAACCATTATAGTCTTGGCCTTCACAACATCCTCTGGCAAGGAGTTCCATAGGCTGACTGTGCATTGTGTGAAGAAATACTTCCTTTTGTTTGTTTTAAACCCACTGCCTATTAATTTCATTTGGTGACCCCTAGTTCTTGTGTTATGAGGAGGAGTAAACAACACCTCCTAGGCCAAACTCCATTTACCTGCCATGGAAAGGAATGGACTCTTGGAATTTGAACCTCTGATTCTAGGGAGTCCAACTTTTTTCTGACCAGATGCTCAGATCACTAAAGCCAACCCTTTCTGTAACCACAGACCCCACCACGCCCCACTGGAACCCTCCAACCTCAACCCTACAGAGCTCTGCTCCTAGACAGACACTGGCTCTAGAGCAGAAAGCAGTGAAAGATGTAGAATCTTTGTTGATTGGTCTGCAGAGCAATGGGTCCTCTAAGTGAAGTGGATTATGTTGGTGGCCTTATATTAACTAGGCCTCACTTTGGAACTTGTTTCCAAAGGCCAAGAAAAACTGGACCATTGCAACGTGGCTCTACAGGCTAGTGCTCTGATCAGGGGAACAAGACTCATGCTTCCCCTCTTTGCCATCAGATATTGACTACTTTGCCAGAGGTCTAGAAGAAGTGAATAAGCTATGCGAATGGCTGGAGTCTGAGGGGGAAAGGATGTCTCTCACTGTTCATAAATCCCCAGCTTTGTTTAAAGGCAAGAGCATGTTGAGAAAGATCTAGCTCCAAGGGTGCTCCTTGGGCCACATTCTGGTCTCAGCTGGGCTGATGTAAACATGACACAACACAGAATAACTCCACATTTATCATGGAGATGGGACTCTAGCCCTTTCCCTCTGATTTGCGGTTTGTCTACGAGAAACCGTCTCTGGGTCTGGCCCTAGAGACTTCTGCTACTGGTGGCAATTCTCTCCCAGGCAGGATGGCTTTAGGAGATGCTCCATGTGATGTGGCAGGGAACATTTATTTTCCTAACCCTGGTCAAACCCAGTGCCCCACAATGGGTTGCTGTTCCTGAAGTCTCTCAATTTCTTGACGCCCAGGCTAAGGTAAGTCTTGGACAAAGCAGCCACAGGATGGAAGATGCCCCCATCCCCCCTCGAAGGTGGAATGGGTTCTGCACCCTGGTTTATTGGGCTGCATACAATTGGGGCCATGACCATGACTCGTCAGAATAAGTTCATGGACCGGACAGGTCTCATTACTCTGAATATAATCACACCATCCTGGGCACGTGTAAGTTACGATCTCCACCTACAAGGCAGCAACCAGCATTAATCAGGGTCTTTAACAGGGTTCATGTTGATCTTGGAGGTCCTCTGCAGAAAGCTGGCTCTAAATCCTGCAGCAAGGCCTGTGATTTCTGAGGCAAACCAGCGCTCAATTCTGCAGCAAACTTTTCTACAACGGCACAAAATACAGTTTCCTCAGAGTCAGACTTACAATCCACCTGGGACGGACCAGGCCTGGGTGCTGGGGCCTTTCACCTCTAAGTTCTAGCCTCGCACAGGTTATGATAAGATCCCCAGGGTGATACAGCGTTCTGTGTAAAATTTACCAGCCATCTAGAACTAGCCCTAGTGAACAGGTGTTCATAACACAACGGTGCCTTAATTGGCAATTCTAAGCACAAAGGCTAAAGATTGGGCTGTGACTCCATACCCACAGGACAGGTTTGAACCCAGGAGAGTTTCGAGGCATATTGGTAGAGCAGTGACGGAGAAATGCAAGCTGACCCGACTCTGAGCTGGTTATCTGTTCTGTGCAAACAAGGGAGTGAGTTTTCCAGAACTTTCACTCTAGCGCCTTTTTCCAGCAATAACATCACTCAGAGCAACTCCTGCTGGTGTCACACAAGCACTCTGAACTGGGTGCTTTTCTTCAGTACCCTGAAGTGCCAAGAGATTTCTCAGGCTGCCTCACTGCAAGGAGAGGAGTGCAGAGGGGACACCATGCTCTATTCCATGCAAATAGGTTTCCATGCCACTGGGCCACTCATATGCACACCGCCTCCTCCTGGCACTCGCAACTCAGAGCCATTGCTTTATGGCAGAAATAACATGCCTCAGCCGGATGTCTTCAGTTTCTCTTCCTTCCCTCCCCTTTCTGCTCACTATTTCTTGCTGCCTCCATGGCTCCTGCTTCAGAAATGAGTGTGGCCCTGTCACCCTAGAACAATACATTTCAAACAAACATTTAAAAGACCTTTGGCTTGACATGAATAAAATGGATTGGGACCATTACCTTGTAGCCACTTCCCAAGGAAAAAGCCTTTTAAAGCCAGCCCCAGGCAGGGAAGCAACATTTACATTTAGATGAAGGTGTTTCTATAGTAGCTTTTCCCAGTAGTTCCCAGCCACCACCTATCTCTGGAAGAAATTAACAAGACTGGGGAACTTAACATCAGACAAGAGAAGGGGAAGGAAAACTCCACTGTCAGACTATGAGTTTGTTGTGGCCTAGAGTCACATGTAGCTTTTGACAGCATGTACACAGCAGGGTGATGTCCACAGGTGAAAGCAGCACCACCCCATCAAAGAGCCATACGAGACCTACCACATCCCAAGAAGCTGGCCCTTCCAATGCAAGGACGTTCCCCGTGCTAGCTGAGAATTGACACATACAAACACCATGGAATGGCCCAGATTCTTAGCAGCTATGAACTGTGACAGCTCCATTGGCACGCCAATGCAAACTGACACCCGCTGAAGAGCTGGCCTAATCTCTTACCTTTACATGCTGTATTACATCCTTCGGGACCTCAAGATGCCTGACAAATGAGCTGAGTGGAAAGCCACTTAGCACTGAAATGCAGCCACCTCTGGGGATCGGAACAGCAGCCACACACACAGCACAACGAGCACACGAGAGTTCAGGAGAGGAGCTGGGAAATTTGAGACAAGAACACTGGAGGAAGCTTGCCTGAGAGCTGCCTTTGCCCCGTGATTTTCTCTGCACTGTTCACGTGCCTGAGTGGAAGCAGTGCTGTAGCCTGGGCCATGTGGCCCACCACCCAATGGGCACAGGGGAAAGAAGCACATGACTCAATACAAAGAGCACAGGACAACTCTTCTTAAAGCCCATGTGCTGAGGGCTATCATGGTGCCCAAGTGGACATGAATTCAAGCACCACAGACAAAGAGGAACTCTTTCTCTACAGTACAAGGCTGTTTACAAGGCACGCAGGCACGAGTTTGTCTTGGGGGAAACCTTAATATCTGTAAACCTTTTGTCTTGACATGGCACATTATGTTCCCACCATGCTACGAACAGGCTCATCTAGAGCACAGACACGGGGCAGGGACCTGCCTGCACAAACCATCATCACTCAGATCCGACATTCCAATTAGCCATGGGCTGAGGAGCTGTAGACGAAGTGCAAAGACACGCTGATGACTTGTGCTCTTTTGCAGGCTCGGTTTAAGGACGTGGCTACACTAGAAAATTGTCCTGCTTTAGGATCTCAGTATAGTTAAAGAGGTACAACTCCTGTCAGCACGGATGTAGTTCTACTAGGATAAAAGGAGTTTTAGGGCAGTCTGGCTATTCACATACAGGTACAGGAACATCTATACTAGGGTAAATCACCCCTATATCACAATCAGTGCTTCCAGACTCGGGAGGCTGTGCCTCAAGTCAGACCATATAGTTACACTGGTAAAACTTTAAATTGTAGACCAGGCCTAAGTGAGACAGTGAGAACGGACTTCCACCAGCTGATTTCAAGCTTCTGAACTCTCCTGTGGTATATAATTCAGTGCTGCAGCTCCAACAAGAGAACCAAGGATAACAGACTGAGAAATAGCCTAGGATCATGAACAGTGTCAAGCTGTAGAAATGAGAATTCACCAAGAGCCTGTTACAGTCAATGTATTTATTTGCTAAATTGCAATTTGTGAGAATGTAATGTTTCTAGAGAGGTGCCAGCTTAGCAGCTCTGGCGACTGGGAGTCTCTGCTAGTCTACAGAATAGGCACAGCATGGGCAGCTGCAGGACAAGCTTCCCGCCGTGCTATCCTGCCAATGTACTCTTACCTGGAAGGATCCCCAGTTTATCTATCCTGGACTATGGCCATTATGTAATGCTTTGCTATAAGAGGGGAGCTAGATCACAGCAACCTCACACCAGCTTTTAGAATCCACCATGTTTGATCTTCCACACGCTGTTCTTCCCACACACAGACTTCTAAATGGCAGCAGAGGTTGCAACACGTGCTCTGCTCGTCCAACAGAGTGGGTGTCTCTCTAATTCTTCTCCTCTAAGAAATAACCTGTTGGCACCAGGAACTGAACTATTACCATGCAACATGCGAAGATAAAATGCACTGAGAGCAGGGCCCTCTCTGTTACATGGATTTGTATATACACCGGATAGACCCTTCACAAAAGCCAGACTACAGCTCTAGAGGCTGTCATAATACCTGACATTTTGATAATCTTTCTTCCTGTAGGCCCATGTGCTTCTCAAACTCCACACACTCGCCCCCTGAAACCTCAGGGAGGAAGGGGAGCGACCCAAAAGCTCCTAGCACACAGCTAGAGTGGAAAGACTGAGACTGATCAAAGACACTAGGCCCCTACTCCATTCCTGACTACTTGAGGTGCTGTGGACCTACGCTAAAAGGGAGTCAGAAAATGTGTCCTTGTGTCCTCCTCCCTTATGTACACCCATACATGGACCATGGACAAATCTGGCTCAGGGATAAGGTGGGTACCACACAGTTTCCTATCTCTGAAGGATGCAGGGATGAGTGGACCCTGCTGGGATTTGAACTTGTGTATCTAGGGAATTCATGTATTCCAAAATAGATATTTAGCTGATTGAGCTGTTCCCCTCCAGCTGTTATTCTATTTGTCCCCCACAAGGGAGCACTGTCACAGAGCAATCACATGGGGACAGACAAAAATGGTTGAAGCTTGTTTTCCTATACTGTATATTAAGCAAGACTGGGTCAAGTTCCCCCCTTTCTCCTGATTAATTTTAAAATGTCAGTATTAATCACTAGCATGGTCTATTGCAAAAAACGATCCAGCAGTGAAGCAGTTAATGTTGGTTGGGCATAGGGGAAGTGAATAGAAAGCTGAGACAGCAGGGTGAGATGACAATGTAACCTGAATAAAAAAAAAAATCCATATCAGTGTTCAGAAGGTATGTGTTAAACTGCAACATCTGTGGAAAAATCATCAGGCCCAGAACATTAAATTCCATTGCTTGTAATTGCACAGACCTTGCAATTAGGGCTTCACTTAAACATGCTGTGATGCCAGAGAAATTTCCATCTCACAGATCTGATTAATAGTCTGTTCTGACAAAATGAAGTCCCTGGGCAAAAGGAAATGCGCCTCCAGTGCCATCACACAGAGATATTTCCCAAGGCTGGTGCACCAATTTGTTCCCTAATTTTACCCCAGCAGCGCCTCAACGCAGGAAAGTCAGCCTTAGAGTGGCAGCAAGGGGCAAGGCAGAGTTTAGAAGCTCCGTTCCTTGCTTGCAAAGCCTGGCTCTGCCCAGTGACGCTGCTGCGTGCGAAAGCAAGTATATAACATATTTAAAGAAATGATGAGGAAGAAGATTGGCATCACACAGCGGTTTTCAGAAGCTGCCAAGTCCCAGCACAATCAACTGAAGTCAGAGAAGGTAACGTCACCCGTTGCTCAAATCTTTTGCAGCCTCCTTCATTTACACAAGTGCTGTACACAAGTTGTTCTGCCTTACGCCTGACCCAAACATGGCGGGCCAAGAGGTAACAGCAACTCCATCTACACTACTTCAGTGGAGCTGCTCTTGCTTAGATCAGTGCTGAATTTGGCTCAGTGCCATAGGACTTGCACACTCCTCTGAGCCTATTCCCCATGTTGGGGATTTTCTCGCAATGGGATAATCAAACCACCCTGTGCCAGGTGTGGTTATTCTGAACATGGAATCACCTTTCTGTATTTCACGGTCTAGGCTGTTAAGATTTCCAGTGCTTTTGTTATTGCGCCTTTCCACCTTCTCAGAGCGGATTTACAAAGCAGTCCTCCTTGGATCACAGTACCTACACAGATATCTAATTCTGCATGTTTCCACCCTATGGAGTAGATTGGCAGTGAGAGAAAGAGAAATCCCCGTTTGCTAAGAACCATTCACCGCTCTTCTCTGGCTCCACAGGGAAACTCTGGCAAACTATTTTAACTTACACAAACTATCCTCTCAGTAAGAAATCTGCATGTCCTGTGTGGTCTAGATATGATGAACTAAAGCCACTTTTGACATCTCCTCTACAGATGATGCTTCTCACTGGTGTCTCTGATTGCAGGAGGAAAGACTGATGGACAACTAGATAGCAATGAATTTCCTTGCAAGAATGCACTGTTGCCATCGGGTCTTGCCAATAGCCTTAGAAGGCACTTCAGGTAAGCCAAAGGCACGGACTCTCCCTTAAAGACTGCTGATTGGCCATCTCTGTCCCATCGGGAGGCACCCCGCCTCTCCTTATCTGCCAGGTGCTTCATAAATAATATCAATGAGGACATGCTGCTCTGGTTCAGAAATCCAGTCTTTGGAACCCTTGCTTGGATACATCTGCTAGAATCTTTTGGTGACTGTCACTAGTGTAAAGTGTGCCAGGCCTGCTAGGGTCAGTTCGCACATGATCATCTTTGCCTGCTTTTTAACTTTTTTTTTGTTTTTGAGGCATAAGAGGGAGGGACAATATGTGAGAGCTATTGATTTGGTAGGGCAAAGCTACTGGTTCATTTTGCACATCAGCCCAAGTTGTGCCCATACAGACATGGGCACAACCAAAAAAACCCCAAACAGCCAAATTACATTGTCCGCTTGGGATTTGTGGCCTGTTTTATGTTGTTTTCTCTCATCCGTTTTGTAAAGCCAACACCATGAGCAAAAATCAAACCTCATTAATTTGCATTCAGAAAAGAGGAGAGTGAAACACAGCTACAGCGTGCAAAGGACAACCTGAAACTCCAGGCAACAGAAAGCCTCTTTCCTCCAAGCATATAAGCGCAGTGTTTTGGGCACAATTGGGGTAAGAAACTACCCTAGTAAAAGACACTGGCAAAGACATGGGAAAACTCTTAAGGCTCCTCCCAAACCTCTTATGGTCACTCGTGCCTTACAGGGGATGAGCAATGAAGGAAATCCCTACAAGCGGAAGCAGTAACTGTAGCTCTCAAAGCATACAGCCTCTGCAGAGCTACATTCTCTGGCAGTGCTTCAAATGGTTTCGAAGAAGTGAGGGGTCTGATCCTTACCCCTCATCTCTCCATTTCCCCCTTTCAATTCTGCTCCTTCCACCCACCACCAATTTTACCTCAGTTCTGCCCCCTCCCCCGCACAGCCTCGCCTCTGCTCCAGCAGCTCCAAGGAGCGCCCTGACTCCCAGGCCTGAGAGGCGGCCTGCAGCCAGGTCCCCTCGCCTCCTCCCCAGGCTGGGTGTTGCAGGGAGGGGGAGGCGCAGAGGAGCCATCTTGTTGCTCACAGGAGGGGCTGGGGAGGAGGGAGCGGAGCAGCCCAGAGCTGTGGGGCCAGGCTCTTTCTGCTCCCGCCCGGGAAGGGTGTCAGCTCCTGAGGGGAGCACGCGAGCGCCTTGCAGCAGCCCTGATTGGCTGCTCTTGCTTCCTCAGATGGTGGGTGAATGAGGATAGCAGCCGCTCTGAGGGGGCTTTCCCGCCGGCAGTGCAAAACCGCGTCCCCCTTCTTGAAAATGTTTCTTGGGGCCGTGACCCAGTGGTGACCCCGCATGCTTGACACGAGGCTTGCAGGACTCTTAGGAGAACAACTCCTGTTGGGGCAACACGGGCCGAACCCAACGCTCAGAGCAACGCCAGAAGCGGCCAGGCGCTCCAGCTCACCAGTCTCTTCCTTGCTGGGGTCAACAGCAGCCCTTTGAGCCATCACACCGACCCCTTCGCTCTGCTAGCTGGTGGAGCGGCCTAGGGCCGTTCCAGAAGGAAAAGAGGATGCTGGCTCTGACTGAACTCCCCCGTACATGCACTCTCCTCACCGTCCCTAGCAAAGCGGGGCCTACAGCTTAATTCTTGTGCTGCGCTGGGGCCCGGGGTGGTGTTGTATGTGGAACGGGTACCCACAAAGAAAAGGTGCTCGGGTTTATTTACCTGCACTACGTTCCCAACAGGAAGCGCAGGACCGAACTGCTGCCGGCAAACTTGACAGGCACCCAGGTACTGTCCCAGGTGAGCCGTTTGCTTTCCCTGGCACAGCCCCCGCCCCCGTCCTAGGAAGCAGCATGAAGTGCCTGAAATGGCCACGGCACAAGAAGGCGCTCAGCAGCAGAGGGCACTTGTGCACACAGCTGCTCCTCATGACTGAGGCAATGAGCTGGGTTCCAAGCAGGCTGCACCCTGGACTCCGGAAGGAGACAGATCAGTCTCCTGCGCAACTTCCCCTGGGATTGCTATAGGTGGGCCCCGCCACGCTGCTTCCTCCTGATTAGTGGATGGCTGTATCTAAGAAAGCCTAATACGTAGAATATTCCTTCCCAATCCCAAACTTGTCGCCAAACCTGTACATTTCCCAGCTGAGATACATCAGCATTTACCAACATACCCACTGCAGTTTAAAGCAAACTAGTGTCCACCTCTCTCTCTCAGTCCAGGTAAACTGGAATCCTCCAGATTAAACCCCGTTGACTCAATTTCATATGAAATCTCAGCCAGGCCAAAGGTTCGTTAGAGTTTGTGCTCATCTCTAGCTGCGGGGGTAGGAAGTAGTCATCTGGTCTGACTAGGAATTGGGAAGAAAGGCAAAAGATTGTAAGATCTTTGGGGCAGGGACCATCTTTTTGTTCTGTTTGTTCAGCACCTAGCACAATGGGGTCTTGTTCCATTGCTGGAGCTCCTGCAATACAGCAGTAACAATCAGCAAGAAGCTAGCAGTTTACCCTCTGAAGACAGACCTACAGCAGCTGAAATCTTTTTCATTTGTTAATAGAAGAGAGAGGGAGAAGATAGCTTTGGGGAAGTCTGAGTCAAATAATTATCAGTGGATCTCCTTGCATGATATCTCAGAACCTCATGAATCTCAGAATACAGTTAACCAAGATGGCCCTTCTATATTGTAGAGCAGTGGTCCCCAAACTTTTTACCTCATGCCCCCACTTACCCCTGTCTGCCCCGCCCCACCGGAGCCATGGGACATGAACAGAGGTAAGGGGCCTAAGGCTTTGCCACGGGAGCCGGGGTCCTGGGCCAAGAGCAGAGCTGGGTGGTGCTCCCTCTTTGCCCCCCGTGGGGGCTGACCCAGGCCCCAGCCATGCCCCCCGAACATTACTCCATGTCCCCCTAGGGGGCGTGCCCTACAGTTTGGGGACCACTGTTATAGAATGTGGTCAGCTGCAGAGCCAAGATTCAAGCTGAGGTAAAAGGTTCATTAGGTTCAGTTGCTACAGATACATACGTTGTTCAATACAGCAGTCATGTAAAGAACAGCTGGCTTGCATAAGAGACCCTCTGATGCAAATTCATACAAGAAAATTTACCTTGGGGAGCAGCTGTAATTTCCCTTTTTGCACAGGCACGAGGAAGAGCCTGGGAATGAGGCGTAGCCAGAACCAAATCAAACCGGTGGGCATGGGCTGTGCAAACCTCCTGCCAGAGCGCTCTGACTCAACACCTCAGTTCTGACTTTGTAGTCTGTCATTTCAACCTGGGGGCTTTCCTCTCCCTATTGGAGACCACCAATAGCCCCATAACACAACAGGGCTTGAGGAAGCAGGCAAAAATCCAATAGGCACCTGGTTGAGATTATTAACAAATTCAGTTTAATATTTGTGGCCTAAACGAAGTTTGATCTCGGATCTCCAGAGAAGACAGGCAAATAAGGTCCTCCCACCCCCGCCCCGGCTTTACAGCCAAATGTCAGATGTGTGCCAGAACAGAGGAGCGTGCCAGCTACGCACCTGGGACTCACTGTGTGTGATCACTATACAAATAAACCTTTCACGAGAATCAACACATTAATTCCCTCCGTGAGCAAAATTAATAGAAAACTGAGAATTTGCCTAGGTTGTGGATTTTATTGCCCTTTATGCTAATAAAACTAAGATTTCACAAGCCAATTTCCTCTGTAAAAAGCAGCTTCCTGTTTTCTCTCTCTCCTGTGGCTTTATCACCTATATGTATCTTGGCTATGATCTTTATCTAAAAAAGGACTGGAGACTTTATGACAAGCAATGGAAGTATTTCTTCTGTCTTGGAAGATCAGAGAGAGAAACTCCCGGAGGGAGGGAAGGACAGAAACTGGCTGCAGCCACTTCTCCATGCAACTGGTGGATGGTGCAGAGGGCTATTCACTGCCCTAGACAGCATCTGAACGCATGGGTCTACATGGCTGTTTACAGCTGTCATGGTGTTAGAACGGAGGTTTGCATTTCCGAATGTAGCACAGCCACGTGATATCAAGTCCTCCACCTCCTTAGTCAGAGCGCTCAAAGAAAAACCACATGCTCTGGGGCAGTTCCATTTATAGGGCAATAAAAGTCCTTTTAGTAAGTGGGAAGAACAGCTTGGACTAAGTTCCACGAAGAACAGAGAATTAAAAAAAAAAAAAAAAAAAGGGAGTCACAATAAATACCACAGAGCAAGCATGTACGGTCAGCCAGAGAAAACCACATTCAGGGGCCACTGACCTTCCCCTACAAGATATCACACAATATAAGTAGAAAAGCTGCTTGAAACAGGCCGCTTTAACTTCCCTTTCGATTTTAGCCACAACTGCTGCCCCTTCTGTTCCAAGCAAACCCAGGCAATGGGGCACTATATCCTCTGTCGTGGCCACACGCGTGATGATGAATCTGCGGTAACACAAGGAGACAATTAACCTCAGAATCTGACACACTGTGGAAAAACATCCTCCTCTCTTCAGTGGTTTGAGCATTGGCCTGTTAAACCCAGGGTTGTGAATTCAATCCTTGAGGGAGCCATTTAGGGGGGTAAAAATCTGTCTGAGGCTTGGTCCTGCTTTGGGCAGGGGGTTGGACTAGATGACCTCCTGAGGTCCCTTCCAACTGATATTCTATGATTCTAAAATCATGTAACTAGCTCTGCACAGCAACTTTTCAGTAATAAAGACATATTTCAACTTTTTTAGGATCACCTTACAGTAAAATCTGTTTTATAGAAGGGGAAACAGGCACATACTGGCAGAAGTTCAGCAGTTTGACCAAGATCACATAGGATCTGTTTTCCAGAAGACGTAAGTATACACAGCTCTATCAGCTTGAATTGGAGTCATGGAGCTCAGCCCAAAGCCCGCAAGGGTATGTCTACACAGCAAAGGAAAACCTGCAGCTGCCATGTGCCAGCCAACTCAGGCTCGCAGGGCTGTTTCATTGCTGTGTAGACGACAGGGCATCGGGTGACCAGACAGCAAATGTGAAAAATCAGGACAGGGGGTGGGGGACTAATAGGAGCCTATATAAGAAAAAGACCCAAAAATTGGGACTGTCCCTATAAAATCGGGACATCTGGTCACCCTAACAGGGCCCCAAGATCTGGGACCCTCCCACCCCACAAGGTCCTAGAGCCCAGGCTCCAGCCTGAGTCTGGAAATCTACACAGCAGTGAAATAGCCCTGCAGCCTGAGCCCCATGAGCTTGAGCTGGCTTGCACAGGCAAGCAGCAGGTTTTTCCTTTCCATGTGTAGTCACACCCTAAGAGGTGGACCCAAGAATTTTCAACTGAAAGTTTTTGCATTTTTTTTGGTTGAAAATTTTCACAAAGGTTCCCCCACCCCTATTGTTCTGCTGTGTTTTAGGCAGCTTGTAATTGTGGATAACAGAGAATGTTGATTGGATGGTGAAGTCACGTGACTTTAAAAAGCTGTGAATGCTCACAAAGCCACCGTGTTTTAACTCAACTGTAGTCAAATTGCATTGTAACAAAGATTGAGTAAGGCAAAGCAGTGTTAGAAGAGCATTCAAAATTCATGCGCTAAACTAGGCTCCTGGAGCCATTAAGGACAGGGCCAGACTGTGTTTGATCACGTTAACAAGCAGTGCCCAGGCCTGGGCAGAGCATGTTTTCAAACATGCCTTGCCCATGAGTTAAACAAGGAAAAGGTGATAGAATGCAGCCTCCCCCACTCTGCAAACAGCAGCAGATGTTGTCTCTCGGGTTTGGGTTCACAGCACTCCCCTTTCAACTCCCACTCTTCCTTGGCTCATGCTTCAATCTACTGTAACTACTGGTTGGACCTCACCCACATAAGTGGCAAAGTAAGACTCCATTACAGGTACAAGAACCCCTTTTAACCACAACTGCATTTAACACATCCCTAAATGTACACAATTTTCAATTTGACTGCTTATAGCTTAAGTGAAGGGTGCAACATTTATGCAAGGATCTCCCCGGAGTATTAAGCTAGACCCAAGTAGACAAAATGCAATTATGCACATTGGAATTCAGTTCAGGCACAAATGCAGGATAGCATAACACTAAGTATGAAGGCTAAACACTAGGGTTAGCTAACAACAGACAAGCAGGGTTGAGAAACAAGAGAAGAGAGATCTGCTTTTGCCTGTAAATGTGCAGTTGTTAGAATAGGCAAGACTTTCATGCACTTGCCCCCTTATCATGCCCTCTCCCGCTCATCTCAAGTAACAGACACACTCCACTTGCAGACAAAACCTGGCTGCTGTAGTGTAGCTTGGTTTTATTTATGTCCACAAATATTTCAGAAAAATTACAAAATACTCAAATGGAGAGAACACAGAAGTCACAATTTCTGGGTTTCTACTCTGTTTACACTGTGTTATCCCATGGCAAACTACTCATATATACATTAAGCTTCAAGATATATATAAATGTAGCAGTCAGAATGTACACTCTGCTTTAACGGAGCAGTGAAACAAGCTCAACCATGACAACATAGAACAAGAGACGTTTCAGAAACACTAAAGCAAAATAAAAAAACCTTCAAAACAGAGGAAAAAATAAGATTTCTGAAAGGAAACCAAAAGGTCTGGGTTATAACAACAGGGCATCGAACACCAAGATGGTTTCAAAAGCCATTGCAAATAAAGCTGTAGTTAATCATTGGATTGAGATGGAAGAATCTCAGAGCTTCTTTGTGCCACGATGTCAGAAACATAAAAGATTCTACTGAGCTGCAAAAAAAAGATCAAGGGAAAGCTTTTTGAATAGGGATTGCAAAGCACTACTTTGTTCTTTGGAAAAATGGAAGGAGAGAGAGAAAGGACAACACGAAGGAATCAACATCTTTTTACTAAAAAACCCCCAAACAAACCTGAAATAGGGAGGCAGCATCATGTACGATAGGTGGTGGTGTCATGCCTGCCCTTTCCTCTAGACAGTGAAAAAATTGAAATTTGATGGAAATTCACTTAAATAAAGCCTTCAGTACATTGATGCTTTTTCTTTGATGGCCAGGGAAATTTTATGAGCACCTCTGCCATGACACTTGCTGGATAGGTGTTAATGCTTTTTCACCCAACAACCATAGACAGAGACTGGAAGTAATGTACAAATACTATCGTTCCTGGTTCTAGGGTGAATCTCTTGGTATCCAAGCCCGAGAACTACCAGCTGTCAAACACTGGAGTCTTGGCAGACAGGAGTTCACACAGAGTTCTGATGGGACCGACTCACTCTAAGGAACTGAAATGGCATTAAAAGGAAAATTGGAATGAAAGGATGAGAAAAGAGATGAGATGGAACTGAAACAAGCCTTCCTTCCCTGGACACACATGCTACACAGATGGATACATTAAGCCTGGAATTCCCTGATGCAGGTTTTAATTCATAATTTGGTGCCATTACCTACCCATCAGTGCAGCCAATGAGTAGCAACACGGTAACATTGGTTTCTGCCCTGTGTGGTGGTGAAGCGCCATTCATGCCATGCCTTCCACAAGGCTGAATGATTAACTACAAGTTTATCTAACATAGCTCAATACAGTCCTATAACATGACCACCACATATAACAGTCTACCACAGCAGAGCTACAGCCCTCAAAGAGTTAAGAGAGAGAATGGAAGAGGTTATGTACCAGTAGAAAACATGGCCAGCAGATGCAGATGTTCTCTGGATCCGCCACCCTCTGCCTTATCAAAAACATGGCTAATGCAACAACAAAAATATGGTTTTGGTGTGTGAGAGTGGGGGTGTGTGCAAGAAAGATGTGCATCTTGGCTTTGGCAGTGCGCAAAGCTATCTACAAAAATATATGCTTATTCTACTGTGTGTGCCCTCTCTCCTTTGCCATATATCAGCCATGGACAAACATGGGCAAAAAGTTCTTCTTCCAGCCAATCTGGGCCATTCAGCATGAACCTGTTGGGTTGGGAGTCAGCAATATTACTGAACACCTCTGGCTAGTCTCACAGCAGCAGGTTCCTTGATACACAAACCCTTAAGAGAGGTTAGGAAAAAACCAAAAACAAGCAGCCTTCAGTACGAGACAGGTTAAATTTAGATTACTGGTGTTTGTGAAGGAACTTTAAAAACACAACTCTGTAGTCCAATTGTCTAGTCTCCACTTAGAAATATGTAAAACAAAAGCCAGAGAAAGTGGGCCTCATTCAACAAGTCTACTCACATAACCCTGACTTTAATAGTCTGAGCTACACATCTTATTTAAAGGAAGATATTACTTCTTAGAATTTTGGTAATACTTGCTAAAATTTAAAGAGATAGCTTAACACAAATGTAGCGAGACAATTGTTTTTAAAAGACAGTAGAAGGAGGCAGACTACAGCCAAATTTAACAATAACCTCTGCGTTAGAGACAGAAAGGGCAAGCCAGTTCCAAGGGACATCTGTACTGCTGAGAACAGAACTCAACAAAAATCATCTACACAATGGAAAGATATAACGATAATGGGGAAAAAAAAACAGAACAGAAACAGTCATTTGTAACATTATCCCTGCAACTGCCTTGAATTGCTACCAAATCAAACTTCAAGCATTTGCCCATTTGAAATTATTGACATCCCTCATTTCCCTTTAATTAAAGGGATAATTATATATTTATTTTTTATTAAAAATCAACTCTGTATTCTATCACTACCAGGATTTGTGATGTTACTGAAAATCAAGATTGTTATGTTTGTGGAGTTTGCTTATTTTTCCTCCCCAATCACCCAAAACATTATTTACAGACTTAAAAAGCCATGCTGAAGAACTGAGCTCTCTTTAAAAGTATGAAGATTTCCTACAATGTATTAAAATAAAAGTAATTTTTATTATTATTATAGCACTTGGATTCAGAGCTTGTTATGCCACCTACTTGCAATCCTTATTTTTTTCTGTTTTTTTTTTTTTTTTATATATATATATATATATATATATATATATATAGATGCATTGAGTGTCTCTTCACGCACAGTGACTGTCGCGTTGTGAACCTGATTCTAGCACCTACCCAAAATCAGTCAAAAACAACCCCCCCAAGATTGCAGGGTAGTTCTCTGAGAATTCCAAACAGTCCTGTATTTTCAATAGGCTTCTGAATAGGTGGTCATGCAGGGAAGCCCACACCAGTCTTGAGAAATCTTCTCTACAAATGAACACTATTTATGCCAGTAAGTCTTTAGCTGTTGGTAGGGGAGGTGGGTGTTTTCTTTAGATTTAAATATATAAAGAAATCTTTATAAGATATTCTTTTGCAGCTCTTATTGTATGTAAAAAACGTTCCATTCCTTCCCAAGGACTGGGGTTTCCATAGCCGGCATTACAAATAAATAATTTATTACAACTGTTTGTCACCTTCTTTCTTCAGTCGACTGAAAGAGAAAGAAAATGTATTTTAGTGGACAAAGGGCATGTGGCTTGGTGCCTCAGCAATACGTTGCCTTTTGATACGAGCCTCACTGCAAAATGGGGGGAGAGAGGGAGGGGCATCAAAGTGCCACAAAGGTGACATGGGTAGGGGCAGAAGGTCTGATTTCTCAAAGTGAATGGGGAACCAGCATGGTAACAAGTGGTGAAGAACAGTCGGTCAAGGAGATGACGCACTTTGTACACTTTGTCTTCTGTACACTAGCAACATTACCACTGAGACAGCAGGTGCCAGCAAGCAGTGCAACTGAACTGGTGCTGAACACACTTTGCCCATCCACACGTGCAGCTAGACCATGTTCAGCATTAGGTCAGCTGCCAGTACTGTCATCTGATGTCACAACAGGTAATTTTCCAGAGCACAGACAATGTTTGAGATGCCAAAGCAAAGGGGGCATGAGGCTAGCACATGTCAGGCTGCTGCTCAGCCATCCTCACTACGAAGCAACACCAGGAGCGGACCTTGCTGGATGCCGTAGGTAGTGAGTCCCTATCTGCAGACTGCCAGCCGCCACTGCAACACAGAAACAAGAGGTCTTCCAGTGAAGACAAATGGGGGAAAGCTAGGAAAACCATCGCAATATAATAATTTTGGGAGAGGAGGAACTTGCATGACCAGCCGAGATCTGGTCAGCCATTTGTCCAGCATCCGTATTAGTTATCCTTTCATCTACTGTTGCCTATCAATAATTTGTTCAGATTTACTTGCTGGTGAATTCCTCTCTTATTTCTGTTGATAAGGTTTTTTTTCGTCTTCAAGGAGAGGAAGTGGGGAAATAGCAATCGTAATGAATGTCACTAAAAGCAAAGCTAATTCTGCAGAGCATGACACAGATAGTTTATTCCTTACGCCAATTATTCTGGTCTAGTTTCCAAAATCTCTCCTATTCTCCTGTGACAAAGTGGGAATGTTCTTAATGTTTTTGCTGAATACTGTGTGGACATGCCTCAGTTTCCCCCATGTATTACTCAAGCATCTAGGGGGTGGGATAAGGGGGTGTGATCATTGCAGAGACTCCCAGAGGGCAGGTGTGACTGGCTGACAGGCCATAGAAAATGGCCAACATACTGTGTCCTGGCTGATGGCCAGCCCCCCTTCCCTGCAAGGAGCTAGCAGAAGGTGTTGGAGAACGAAGAGACTAGGTGACCTGTTTGCCTGGGAAAGAGTCAAAGCCAAGAGGTAGGACAGATGAGAGTGACTGAAAATGGGCTGCTGGAAACTGGTCAGTCTCTTGTTTTGGGACTCAGGGGGGAAACCCAGGGCTCTGAGCTCTGGATCCCCCCAAACTGGATTCTGCTGAACGTTCCTGATTTCTGTGCTAACAAGATCTGTTCTACATTGTGTTCTCATCGACTAATAAACTCTTCTGTTTTACACGCTGAGAGTCACTGCTGACTGCGAAGTGGGGTGCATGGCCTTTTGGGTTTCCCTTCCAGGTGGACTCATCACGGGATGCTTACGGTGTGAACAGGGTGCTGAATACTCCGAGGCCAGACCCAGGAAGCACTGAAGCCAAGAAGGCTTCTTGCCCTGGCGAGAGTGTGCCCTGAGGGGGAAGACACTGCACCACAGTCCTCTCTGACTTCATTCAGAGCGGCTTCAGAGCACCAAGACTATGACGCCGTGACACCTCCACACCAAATTCGCTTTTTCTCCAAGCATGTTAATGTCACACTGACCACATGTATGGGCTGCAGGCTGCAGGGAGGGGACCCCTCAGGAGGAAAAATTCATGGAAACAGTAACAGAGCTTCTAGCTGCTTCTCCACTGCATCTCTCACCTGTAATAATCTTCCTGACTTGGTAGGTGCCCCCCGTGCATGTGGGGATGCCCGTGCAACCACTGCTGCTCCATAGCCAGTCTTTGCAGCTCTGCTGACTGGGCATGCATGGCCTGCAGTTGATGGGCTGCTGACATTGGAGGTGGGATAGCACCAGGCAGGTCTCGTGGGTAGGGGGTACCTGCAAGAGACATCACATTTATGTCCTTGACAATCATTAACTGGTTCTCGCTGCCCTGCAAGGTATGTAAAGCAGAGCATTATCCTCCCACATTCCCGTTTCATAGATGAGGAAACAGATCTGCCGAGTGGTTAAGCAACTCGCCCGAGGTTATACAGCAAATCAGTGGCAGAACTGGGAATTAGAATACTGATTTCCAGTCTGCTCACTGTTCTAATCGCCACACCTCATGGCTTCCCTAAAGCTGCTACTAGGATCCAGTTCCAGTGGATGTAAGCAATAAAACAGGAAGTCTCTGAAGAGTTATAACAAAGTTCAGTTTAAAAACCACGATGAGCGCAAAAGGATAAGAATTAAAGCCTCCAATTCCCTCCACTGCACATTTAGACCCAGCTCGGAGCAAGCGCTGCCTAGAGGAAGGTCAGTGAAATGTTCTCACCGAAGACTGGGTGTCGGAGCATTTCATGCTCGTGTGGTGGCTGCCCTAGCAGTGGGTTGGGGATGGTACCAGGAGGGTAGGGAAAACGTGCCAAGTGGGGTCCAGCTGCCAAGGGATCCACCAGCGGGTGAACAGGTCCTGCTGAACCTAGAAAAGAAGATAAAAAGGAAGGTAACCAACTGCTTGGGGAAGCTTCACCCTTTGGGGAACAAAAGCCATGTTACCGCTTGAGCTTGTGCAGTATCTGGTTTAATCGGTGTGTAATTATCTGAAGCTTTGCTCCATCTGACTTGAAGCCCACTTCTCTATCTTCAAGTGTTTGACGTGACATCTGCTTGCCAAACAGTCTTAATTGGTAAAGCAACAACTCATGGCTTTCCATTTCAATAAGGAAAAAGAAATCTACCAAGTGACGGGAAAAATCAAATAGCAAAACCATTTACGCATTCATTGTTAGCAGCCTCCTTCTTGCCCCCTACACACACACTGAGGCAGAATCGCATGTTAATACAGTTAAACCAAGATTCTAAGGCAAAATTTGTCTTTTCAGAAGTTTATAAGAAAACGCTGGCTGTAAATATCTTCTTGCCTTCCACTAGCACATAAGTACAAGTCAAAGGATCACCGACAATCCTTAGGTCAAAAGGGCTTAACAACTGAGCACCCTCGTAATACTACTCTGGACAGACAGGAAGCTCTCAAACCCTCCATTCCTCAAAACAGACAGTGTCAGCTCCAGGGAGCTGCCAGCCTAACCAGCCCCCTCCTCCTTTGTCCTCACTTGTAGGCAATTCCTCTAATGTCACTTTACTAAGAGGATGAAACCATGACACTGATGAAACCATGACAAATATTTACCCATCAGTGCATGGCAAATCCCCTGCATTTAATCCACTAGAAGTATGCATGGAGATTGCATATTAGCAGAAAGCAGTCTCCCATGGTCATTTCAGTCCCAATATTCCTCCTGTTTCTAAGCGTGCATGCACACACACGTGCAACCTGTAAGAATAGTGCAATATGAGTAACTATGTCAGCGCTGCCCATCACTCAGACCGACCCCCTACTTTCCTTCCTTGAGCTGCTAAGATCTTAATTCTGAAACAGTGCACACCCTGGGGCATAGTGCTTCAGTGACTTCATTACAGTAGCTCACTCAACGGCATAACTGCCCTTTGTGGGTCACACCAGGGTTTTCTAGCTTGAGTTAGTGGACTGCCCATGAACTTGAGGCAGCTAACAAGTTTGTAGAGGCTGGTGAACACTCCAGGCTGGGCCTTGGGGGTACACCACAAATGTGTGTGTCCTGGAACAAACACTTACAGAGCGCCCATGTTGGCCGTAGCAAATGCATTAGCTACCGTGAGTTAATAAGCAATCAATTAATTGAAGATAAAAACCGTGTGTAGACATGCTCTGTGTCAGACACTTATTTCTTCTCCTTTAAAAGCTAACATATTCCAGCACTCAAGTGTCCGTAGCCGTAACGTCAATGCAAAATCAACCCTATTCATCTGCAAAACTTCAGTCCAAAATATGTCAATCCTGCCCCTTTACAACCCATAAGACTTGATATTTGGTGCAATCCATTCTCTGACCTCCAGAGCAGCGCACACAGCATGCGGAACACTGTGCCTTTAGGTACTGCATCAACACTACCAACTCCCAGATACATTTCTACTGAAATACAACAGCGTATCATTTGCCTTCTTTGATACACACACTGGCTCTTTCTGCAATAGCTCTCAAATTCCCTTCCTAACCCAGGAAACAGACACCATCTACTTTTAATTCACACGTTCCAAGACTCATTATGCTATATTGGCTGGCACAAGTACATCTGCAGTACGTTTGTCCCAGGAACTGTACAACACGTACTTGAATCGCTTTCACGTCTGACCTTGCTGCTGAATTATTTGGTGCCTTATTTAACCTTTCTCCAGCCAGTTTGCTATCAGAAAATGTGGAAATCTTGCTTTGGTTGCCCGTCCTCCATATCCCCGATGTAGTGACATCACTCATAGCTACTCAGCCAAATGAGTGACTTTCCAGTCTCTTTGTCTTGACACCTAACAAGATACCAAGTTATTTCACCAATCATTTCTGGGGATCTAAAACCAACATTTTAGAACTAAGCACATTCTAATGAAGAAGGTCCCCAAGCTTAGATGTAGGAACTTTCTGATAAGCGTGAAGGAAAGTCTATTCCAGTTGCACAAGCAGTGCAGAAAGGCTAAAGAGGTACAATCTCCTCCCCAAATCTGTTTCACAGCAGCTACTACTACATACTAAGGTCACACCTCAGCACAGACTGCCAGTTTCTTTGAACGGTGCAGAAGTTTTGCACTGCACTGGACACTATGATTACACCAAAATTGGGTGTAAACTATGTGCTGGTAAGGGGATGTAAATTGCACACCAAGAGGGTAGAGGGTGGGGTTGTAGCAACCAACAGATGTCGTCAGATTAAGAGAGCTGAAGTAGGGAGGTCTGCTTTATGTAGTCAGCACTAGGAAGTTATGGTGTTGCCAGATGTTGACACAGTCAAGACAAATAGATAAATGGGAGATAAAGGGAGCAGAGAATCACCACAGATGTCAACAAGAGGGCCAGAGGGTATGTCTACCCTGCAAATCAGGTATAACTGTAGCACAGGTAGGCATACCCAGGCGAGCTTTAATCAAGCCAGCATGGATAACAACGGCAGTGTAGGTGTGGTGGCATAGACTTCAGTATGGACCGACAACCTGAGTATGTACTCAGGGTCCCTGGTGGGCATGTAACATGGCAGCTAGCCTGTACACCTTCATTACTATCATTACCCGCACTAGCTAGATAAAAGCTACAATTACACCTCAGTTTGTGATGCAGACATACCCAGAGCCTTGATGCCCTCCCTCCATAGGAATGAGGGATGATATGTAACCTGCACCAGAAATCTGCCAAGGTAATAAGTGTATAAATTCCTCTTCTCCCCCAGTGCATTCTGGGGTGTTGTTTTTCTTTTTAGCTCCTTCCTCTGAAGCATCAGAAATGGCCATGGCTGTAGATTGGACACTGGAAGAGAAGGACCAGGGCTCTGAGGAGGAACTGAGAATTCTCTCAGGTGCTTGGTTGGCTGGTTCCTGCTCACAGGCTCAGGGTCTAACTGGTCATCATATGTGGGGTCAGAACGGAGCCCCCCGCCCCAGGTCAGACTTGCAGTGATCTTCCTCTGCAGTATGGGACTGTGGAATTTTTCACAAACCCAGCAGTTATATAAAAACATCGACTAAACTTACCCATTTACACCTCCCCCATCTCACAGACCGACCACAGCCCTTGCTGATTTTGAAAGGCCTCCTATTTAATAACACCATTTTGGATTTGGATAATTAATTGGCACTATTATCTTCCACTTCTGATGGCCTTAATCTCTGATCAGGGAAATCAATATGCTGCTTATTTGGCAGGACACATGCTAACTTACTGCTTATCACTGGTGTTATCTCCTTATCCTCATTTCCCAAACATCCTCCTCCCCAGATAGCCTGAGGTTTGCTATCATCATTCTATTTACAATTACCCTTTGATCCATCAGAAGGTGATTTATGCGCTTACTTCGGTTTCTCCCAAATTTGCTGTCGCATTATTTTAACACCACTCTAAGTCTGGAAAATAGACAGACATCCATAGCAATGTCCTTCACATCAGAGAGAGCTGTCACTTTACATGAAAAAAGGGATGCAGACTTGTCCTGTTTGTCTCAGCTCAACTTCTCATGGGCAACTGTTTGAACTGCCACCAGAGAGAAAGCAGGTGCATGACTCACACCCACCCACACTTTTATCATGCAATATTTTAGTAATCAATTGTTTTAAATTCACTCTGGCTCAACAACTCCAACCCTCCAATTTTCCAGCCTGAGACAGCTAGAGGGCTCACTGACGTCTAGGTGCTAGTATTCGGTGTGTAGCGCTCTCACCGGCGTGCGTACCAGGGTATGAACTACTCACTGGGTACAAAGGTATACAGGGAGCAGTTTTAACCACAGTCTGTATTCAGTCTACACTAGTGCTGCCACTGCTGATTGGGCTGCACCAGTTCTAGACCAACAGAGGTAGAATTTTGGACAAGGCCTTACTGCATAGAGTGTTACTGGCTGCTGAAAACTTGCCCCGTGCTCAGCAATGACCTGATCCAATCCTAGTACAGGGAAGGGTTAAACATGTGGGTGTAAAATACCAAGGTTATTACAAGGGAAGCCTGTGCCATTTATACAGAGACGAAATGCCTAAAATAAAAAATCCTGTTATTTAAACACAGTTGTGTCCCAGCTGCATTGTGTTGTGGTTTCCTTTGCCTGCGTGGACAGGAAAAAGCAGGTGTCTATGAGAGATCAAACAATTATAACTATTTGTCTCCACAGGGTATAGAGATAACAATGTTATTCAGGGTGGGGCCACATCCATGTGTCACAACCTTGTATAGACCTGGATACAGCTGTCACGCAGACACAGCTGCAGATTATGCTGTGCATAGTTTCTGAGTCATGGGATATGACCCCATGAGCTGGGCAGAAGGCTCTTGGATCTGGTACTGTTAAATATTTTCATTATTGAATTGGATAATGGAGTGGAGAGTATGTGTATAAAATATGCAGATGACACTAAAATGGGAGACGTTGCAAGCACATTGGAGGACTGGATTAAAATTCAGAACAACCTTGACAAATAGGAGAATTGGTCTGAAATCAACAAGATGAAATTCCATAAAGATAAATGCAGAGTATTATGCATAGGAAGGAAAGAAATCAAATGCATAACTACAAAACAAGGAAAAACTGGATAGGTGGTAGGTAGCACTATTGAAAAGAATCCAGTGGGTATAGCGCATCACAAATTGAATGAGAGTCAACAATGGGATCCAGTTGCAAAAAGGTTAATACCATTCTGAGGTGTACTAACAGACATTTGTATGCAAGACACGACAGATAATTGTCCCACTCTACTTAGCACTAGCGAGGCCTCAGCTGGAGTACCTTTGTCTAATTCTGGATGCCACAACTTAGTAAAGATGTGGACAAATTGGACAGCTCAGAGGAAAGCAACAACAACGATAAAAGATTTAGAAAATCTGACCTCTGAGGCAAGGTTTAAAAAACTGGGCATATATAGTCAAGAAAAGAAACATAAAAGATTAGAGTTGGAAGAGACCTCAGGAGATCATCTAGTCCAGTGGGTCTCAAACGTTTTTTTACTGGTGACTCCTTTCACACAGCAAGCCTCTGAGTGCAACCCTCTTGATAAGTTATACACACTTTTTAATATACTTAACACCATTATAAATGCTGGAGGAAAAGTGGGGTTTAGGGTAGAGGTTGACAGCTTGTGACCCCCCATGTAATAACCTCATGACCCCGAGGGATCCTGACCTCCCGATCTAGTCCAACCCCCTGCTCAAAGCAGGACCAACCCCAACTAAACCAGCAAATAAAAACCTCTATGGAGATTCCACCTCCTCCTTAGATAACCCATTCCAGTGCTTCACCACCCTCCTAGTGAAATAGTTTTTGTCTGCACTGCAAAGTTTTTGTGCAACAAGTTATACCACTTTTATTAAAGCGCTGGAATTAAACTGCTGTTGCGTGTGCACACTGTGCTCCTTGGGATGGTGGAGCGTATCCACATTAGCAGCTCTTGAAACAGCAAAGAGAGCAGTGCATTGTGGTAGCTATCCCACTGTGCAACAGGCTGCAGGGTGCTTTGGGAAGGGTTTGCAATGCCTCATGGGGCAGGCACAGTGCCACATGATGCAGATTTCCCAATCCCTTTGTTCCAGGGACAACCTACTACAGTGCCAGCTGCTTTTCAACCAGAAGGGCAGGGGCGGGGAAGAGTGTGAGACAGGGAATGTGAGTGTGTGTGTTGGGGGGAGGGAAAGAGACTGTTTTGGGGAACAGGGGGTGTGACAGCATGCTGTCTTGTAAGTTCAGACAGCAGCAGGAAGCAACCAGTCCTGAGGCGGGAGAGAGGGAACCCCCAACCTCAGCCCCCACCTCCCTCCCCAGCAATCTCTCTCTCTCTCACACACACACACCTCTGCCCCTGTGTTCAACACCAGGAGCATTCCACTATAATGGTTTGCTATGTGTCCTGGGACAGATCAGCACAGCACATAGCACGGCTGGCCACGGAGCTTTGAAAGGGGAAGGGCACATGCTTTCAGGACAGCCAGTTCAAAACAATGAGCAGAGCGGCCACTTGAGGGATTATCGGACACTTTCAGAGGCCAATTACAGCCTTGAAAGCAACTGATGTGTTTACACTGGCAATGTAGCACAGGAGCATTGTGGAGATGGGTTTTTCTGCCATGCTGCAACTGAGGAGTTTCTGCACACTAAGCGGGTTGGTAGTGTGTACACCTCGAGAGTTACACCGCAGAAAGCTGCTTTACTGCATAGTAACTTGCCCATGTAGACAAGGCTTAACATCCAACCTAGACTTCCCCCACTGCAACTTGAGACCATTGCTCCTTGTTCTGTCATCTGCCACCAATGAGAATAGCGGAACTCCGGCCTCTTTGGAACCCCTTTCAGGTAGTTGAAGGCTGCTATCAAATCCCTCCTCATTCTTCTCGTCTGCAGACTAAATAACCCCAGTTCCCTCAGCCTCGCCTCATGAGTCATGTGCTCCAGCCCCCTAATAATTTTTGTTTCCCTCCGCTGGACTCTCTCCAATTTGTCCACATCCTTTCTGTAGTGGGGGAAGAAAACTGAGGGGCAACCTGAGAGTCTTCCAGTATGTTAAGGAATATGATATAGAGGATTAGGGCCAGTTGTTTCCCATGTCCACTGAAGGTAGGATAAGAAGTAATGGGCTTCATCTGGAGAAAAGAAAATTAAGGTTCGATATTAGGAAAACTTTAAAGCTCTGGAATGGGCTTCTAAGGCAGGTTAGGGAATTGACATCATTGGAGGTTTTTAAGAACACCTGTCGGGGATGGTTTAGGCTTAGTAGTGCAGGGGGTTAGGTTGGGCTGCACTGGATGACCTCTTGAGGTTCCTTCCAGCTCTACGTTTTTAGGATCTTACAAGAGCAGCAGGGGTCAGCATCCCTGAGGAAGAGCTCTGGCTCACTCCCTTGGCTCACCTTGATGTAGCGGGTCCTGCTGATGGAGGTGTAGATGCGAATGTATGTGTGAATGTTGGTGATGGTGAGGCGTCACGTTGAACATCTGGAGCCGTGCCAGTGGGTCATTGGTGAGCGACGCCATCCGCTCGGCGTGTATTCTTTCTGCGGCCAGTCTGTCAGGGTAGCTCATTTCAGGCCGTAACTGGGGGCCTGCCAGTGCAAGCCTCTCCCTTTCAAGGGGGTTCAAACCCGGGTGGAAGGAAGCAAACGGATGGGGTCCAGCTGTTGGGGGTATAGTCAGTGCGCCGTGCCTGGCAAAATGCTCCATGGGGTTGGTAGCTGGGTGCAGTGCATCGAGTTCGGGTGGTTTCACCTCAAAGCCTGGTTTCATCCTCTCTCGCAACTCCCTTTCCCTGATCTCACGCTCCCGGATCTCGCGCTCCCGGAGCTCCCGTTCCCGGATGGTGGGGTCTACATTATAGAGGCCGGGCATGTGGTAGGCCAGGAGAGGATCGGTGGGGTTCAGGGGAACAAAGAATGGGTGGTTGCGGTTTGTTGGCGACATTACGTGAGGACGGGCGTACTCGCTAAGAGTCCGTAACGCAGGCGTGTCTGGACCTATGTAAGGAGGAACAGCGGCGATGGTTGTGGGTGGAGGTTCGAATGAAGGTCTCATGTGAGTTGGTCCAGTGAGCTGGGGCTCCCCAAGGCGACCTTCATGGGAGGAGCTGGACACTTTCTGCTGCGGAGAATGGGGGGAGAGAAGGGGAGAGATTTTATTCCAAACAAACAAATTTGGCTGAAAAAATTGCAAGCACATTCCCCCTTTCGCTGCAGCGCAGTACAGGAATAATCCTACACCCCCGCTCATGACACCTAGACTATGCCTAGTGCAGGGCGTTCTCTTGTGGTGCGGGGAAGAACCTGATTCTCCCCTCCCCTGCAGGCTCATCAAGCTCTGCACCTCAAAGCTCTAACAGCTGCAGCACTTACACCCACCCCAAGCTGGGGAATAACTGCTGGGAACGTGTAGCCATGGATCCCCAGTTTTCTCCCAAAAGCCTTCCCCCACATTTGCAAGGATTGAGCAAGCCCCTGAAGAGCAAGGGTGCACAGCATGGTGGTGATGGGGGACAATCCCTCATCTCCTGCACAGGGTCTCAGCATCCTGCCCCTCCCACCTGTGCAGAGGCAACAACAGTTCTGGGAGGGCAGACAGGATTCACCCTCGTGTAATTATCTAAGGAAACCTGTCTCCAAACACAGTTCTTGGGTTAAAATCAAGTTTAGTATCATCTTCAAAGTCAGACATATCTCCTATTGGTGGTGGTGGTCAGGGGGGGCAGGGGAGGAAGGAATGGGAGATGGACGTCGACCGTGGACTACTTTCTGCCCTTCCAAGTGCAGGGACTGGATGGCTGTAGGTATCTTCCACTGCTCACTACTACAACCCTCCCTTAGAAAGGTGCACAAGCCTGCTAAAAAAAACAGACTGTAGTGTGGTTTTTTTCAATTAAAACAACAAGGCATTATCACTGCATTATGACCGGTCTCCCTGCCCTCGATTATCTCTGCTCACACCACAGGGCTTTGTTTTTTAACTCGAAGTAAAATTAAAAAACAAAATAAACAAAAAATAAAACAAAACTCAGAAATTAGCTTAAATGTTTGAATTATACGCAGGTGAGAAAAATTAGGTACTCTTAAGTCAAACACACTTCAAAGGTACTAACTTCAAGGGGACTAACTTCACCCTACTACCCCTTTCAGGGAGCTCCCCTAAATGGTACATCAGGCAACAGGCAAGGGATATGCCATGTACGCTCAGGCGTTCTGCGCCAGCAGCACAAAGGAAACCAACAGAATTCACCAACAGCTAAATGGGAATTTACTGTTCCTTAGCATTTAGGTATTACTTTTCATCTTTGAAGTGTTTTGTAGATATTGGGCCCAATTCAGTCCCACAACTGCCCTGGCATCTCTCAGTACAATAGGGGCTGCAGACCCACCAGGAGGAGATGTGCAGTACAGTAACCTGCCTACAACCCCCTGTTCCGCTATGGGGGGAGCCCAGACTCAAGTGGGTGGGGCCAGTGCGGAACGGGACGGGTACAAGCCAGCTAGATACACCAATGGCATGCTTACAACCCAAAACATTTGCTTGCACCCACCCTCCAATGTCCTGTGCTTCACATGCACCCGAGTGCCCCCTCCATGCCATGCTTGTGCCTGCAATAGCCACTCTAATGGAGGTTTGCAAATGTATCCCCAAATATTTTACAGTCATCGTTTAATACAGATCCTAACGTACCCATCCTGCATGGCAGACCGATAAACCTACCGCCGCTCTTTCTGCTTCTCTTTCGCGCTCCCGCTCTCTCTCCCTCTCTTTCTCCTTCTCTTTCTCCCTCTCCCTCTCTTCTCTTGCTTTCTGCTCTGCCTCCCGCTTGGCCTTCTCGATTGCCTCCTCTCTCTTCTTGGCCAGTTTGGATCCTGCCAGAGGCATGAAGTACAGGTCTGTCCTTGCGCATGAGTTGTAGCCACGATCCAAGTGCTTATAGAACCTGAGAGAGAAAACAGAATTTAGGCCCGGGGAAGACCGCGAGTCTGTGATTTGACAGCCTCACATCAAAGGGTAATTATACAACACTTCGGATTTACATTACCAGCTGCTTCACTGAAAGCCCAGAAAGGAACTAACTTTACTGTGCGTTCCTTCTCCACAGACTAGCCTTCTAGCAGGCACCTCTCACTGATGGTACCCGCAGTATCAGTCTGAATACTATGGCTGACACTGGGCTGGATAAGGGATTTTTACTCTCTGAAAACTGGCGACAGAGTGAGGGGAGGTTTCCAAAGGCACAAGTGGGAGATACATACCCAGCGCCCATGGTACCCAACTGACCTTTGGAAAATCTGCCCCATAAGCTTCATCCAGACAACTGAAATAACCATGTTTTTCAACACAAAAATAGGTTGCATGTTGGAGACTGAATATTAGGGGGCAGTGTAAAAAAATACCTGTAGAAAAATAAACAAGGGATTCTGTACTGTATCAGGAGAGCACAAAGCTTTGGGGGAGACCGTGCTTAATTCCAGGGTTCCTGCCATACAATTCATAGGACCCTGCTGCAAGTTTTAGGGGGATTTGTGTGTGTGTGTGGGGGGGGGAGCACTCACGGTCTTACTTACAATGTAATTTAATACTTGAATGTCAGGTTAGGGAGACTATGCTAGTAACAACTCTATTCCAATATGTGCAGTTCTAGCAGACTTTTAATGAGTGTGGACAGGCTCTTAGACAACCGTTCTATTGCCAAAGAGGCTGGCAAACAGAGGCTGCAGTACAGCAAATTCCCAATTCCAAGACTGTGGGTATCAAGGCTGTAATACTCAATCCCTGCTGGCCAGGCCAGCAAGCAAGTGGTGAAACTCTTAACACAGCTCTGTGGAACGGCACAGCACAGCATGAAGAATCTGCCAACACCCTCCATTACCTGGCTGATTGACTGGCATGACTCGGTGTGTCAACCACAGTAGGTTCAGGCGATGGGCTTCTGGGTGGGGGAGGGGGGCTTTCTGGTTCCTCTGCCTCATCAGGAGCCTCCTCTTTGATCTGAATAGGCGGTATTGCGCAGGACGTCACCACTGGAACGTTTCCACTGGAAGCCGCAGAGGTAGCAACAGATGCCTGAGATGGGACGCCAGGAACAGAAGGTGGTGTGGAAGTGGAGGGGCAGGATGGAGGAGTGATGGAAGGTGGGCCCCCAGGGACAAATGGATGCTGAGAAAAGGGTGCCTGGGAGGATACCTGATGGAGACTGGATGGGGGGTGGCTTGCTGCCGGTGGAAGACTCTGACTCTGAGTCAGGACTGGAGGCTGGGCTGGAGAAGACTGCAGTGGCTGACTCTGAGGCATCAGCTGCAAGGGAGGAGGGTGCGCAGAAGGAGGGTGATGGGTGGAAAGGGAGCTCAGAGGTTTCAGAGCAGGTGGTGGCGGCAGGTTGGAATTCATGGAGAATGGAGATGGCCCGGAGAGGTGGGGAGGGTGCTTGTGGGACTGGGGAGTGGGAAGCTGAGGAATTGGGGTAGTAGGAGGGGGTTTGATGTGAGGCATGGCCATGGGTGCTGGAGGCAGGGCCTGCTCCCGAGCGGGTTGCGGTTGCTGCAGTGGAGCCTGCGCTTGCAGGGCAGGCTGCACTGCTTGAACCTGCAAAGCAGCATGAGGGTGAGAAGCAGCCTGCGTCTGAAGGGGAACCTGAGACTGAGAAGGCTGTGAGGGGAGAGAGAAAGACTGAGGAGGTACTGGATGAGGCAGGAGAGGCTGGGCCTGCAGGTTATGAGGGACAGGCTGGACCTGGCCATGAAGCGGAGGCTGTGAATGTGGCTGCGATGAGGCAGGACACTGGGGTTGAGTCTGAGACACAGTCAAAGGCTGTAGTGGCGGGTGTGGTGAAGGGAGTCTCTGAGGGTGCAAAGCAGGGGCCTGCTGTATGTGAGAGTGAGGTGGCAGCGGCGCTGGGGATTGGCTGGGAGGCTGAGACACTGATAGTGAAACCTGCAGCGGAGCTGTAGGGGTGCTTGATGCTGCTGGCATGGGTGTTGGTAACTGTGTTGATATGGGCGGGGTAGAAGGTGGAGCCTGGGCAGGGACATTCTGTGCCTGGAGCACTTGAGGTTGCGCCTGTAGCATCTGCTGCTGAGCAGATGAATCTGAGTCACTCTCATTGTCCTGGGGGCTGGGAATACTGGGTGACGTGCTTCGGTTGTCCTGGTCAATGTCCTTTGGATCGCTGCTCCCGTCGTCATTGACGCTGCGACTATCCGAGCTTTCGCCTTCGCCCTCGCCCTCTGAGGGAGAGTTTGGCCTGCTGATCTCCTGTTGAGATGGGGGGAAAGGTCTCCTTATAATCACTGACGTGGCTAAGGAGAGCTACCTGCTCCCATTGGTATTGCCAGCGTAACTCCAGACACCCCTGTTTATATGCTACATTACTGCACAGCCACCCCATAGCCCTCACTGTAAATAATCCCTGTGCCAGCATGCAGCATACAGGAGTGAGGGCTAGAAAATCCCAGATCCAGTGCTATGGGGTGAACCTGGCCAATTACAAATGGACTAAGAATATCATGCATTAAATATACAAAATTCAGGGACTTGCAGACTTAACTGGTTTCCTAGAACTTCTTGTTCAACTGCATTCCCCACAATTAAATTCCTATTTAAAACGCCAGGCCTGAGAGTGACTTCAGATACATTACGCTCTTTTAGGGTTACTGTGGCCAAGGACTCAGGTCTAAAATTAACATATCTAAAGAGGGCTCTCACTTTGCTAATTTAGTATCATTTGGGTTCCTTCTAGCTTGTTGCTGAGAGGTACAGGAAAGAGAAAAAACAGACACTGAAATAAAATTTGGACACTGGTTAACAAAAAGAAAAAAGCTAAAATCAGACTGTGCTAAGATCCTGGAAATACTAATGTGAAAAAAGAAGACACGCCTGGGCGTCAGTCCCTACCCACGTCCTTCCCTTCCTCTCCCTGCAGAAGGAACGCATTAAGAAGTGGGTTGCTTTCCAGCCACAGATTAAATTACAATTTGCTGTTCTGGCACTTTGGAAGTTCTTTAAATCAATGTTGCATTTCTGGTTTGTTATTATGTTTGGATTTTGGATTCTCTCTATACTGTGGGGAGATGGCGGTGGCCAATTTTAGCCACCAGTGGAGTGCACACCCTGTTCAGAGGGGTACAGGCAGGACTGCTGTTCTGCCACAGGGACTCACTTGAGTTTTGGATTTTTTGGCAGTGGTTCTCTCTGGTTCGTCTGTGTCAGATGCTGTCTTTTCCCGCTGGCGCTTGGAACCCTTGAGAGGAGAAGATGCCTCTTCTTTTATCTTCTGCCACAAAAGAACAGACAGGAACAGTTTATTAGGGAAGTTCAAGTGACGCTAAATGGAGCACTTACTCACACTGGGAAGCTTCATACTGATGCTAACAACAGAGGAAAGTTCCTATGAAGGCGGAAAGCTGATCAGAGGTTGATTCAGTCAGTATTTAATGATAATTCAATATGCCTCTTCCCTCGTTTGAAGGGGAGAACAGGGATCTGCATTCTGGAGCGGCTCAGGCATTTCCCATCTGGTAGGAGCTGTTCCCCATAGGCTTTCATGTCCAAATTTAACTAGGGGCACAGAATGAAGCGACAGTTTTGCCTCGGAGGACAGCAAGCTGGGAGGCAGCTTGCAAGTAATTCCCTCACAGCATTCCTTACACAGGCTAGTGGGAGTAAGTGAACAACCTGAACAGAACCCTTCTCACAACATTATTATTTTAAACTCAGATTTCTAAACAGGAATATAGTCAAAAGGGAAAGTGCTGGTCCTACCGCTTTGACTTATATTAAGGTCCAAATGCCATAAGGAGTCCCCTACAATTTGCCAGACTGGATCAGACCAAAGGTCTGTCTAATCTGATATCCTATGTTTGACAGCGGCCAGCACCAGAAGCTTCAGAGGAAGGTGCAAGTACTCTGCAGCAGGGAGATGTGGGATAATCTGTGCCCGCATGAGACTGGTTGAAGCCCTGAAATGTGAAGTTTTATATCCCTTCCAACATTGTTTATTAACACGAGCTGTAACATTCAATATTCTTGTTATCCATATAAATGTTTGATCTCTCAGAATCTGGCTAAGTTCTTAGTCTTGATATCATATGGCAATGAGTTCCACAGTATGACTATCACGTATGAAAAAATAATTTATCGGTTTTCAACCTATCACTTTTAAAATTTAATTTCACTCACTGTCCCCCTAGTTTGTGTGTTATGAGGCAAGAACAGGCGTTCCTGATCCTACCCTCTCTAGACTATTAGTCATGTTATATACTTTTATCATGTCCCCTCTCATATGTCTCCTTTCTAAATCACAATCTTTCAGTCTCTCTCCAGCAGAGGTTTTTTCTCTGTCATTAATCATTCCTGTCGGCCTTCTCTGAATTCCTTCTAATTCCACAGGATCCTTTTGAGATAGCGTGATATTTCAGATGAAGAAGTATCACTGATTTATATAATGGCATTATATTTATTGTATGATTCTACATCCCACTCTTCATGTCTTATAACACTGTTTGTTTGCTGATTGCAGGTATACACTGAGCAGAGATCTTCGATGTGCTGTCTAAATTAATGCCCAAGTCCCTTTTCTGAGCTGATATGGTTAATTAAGAACTCTAAGGTGTTGGACTACTTCAGAGTCTCCCTTCAACATACATTATTTTGCATTTATCAACACTGACTTTCAGCTATCGTGTTGCTCATTCACCTAGCGTGGTTAGTCCCTTTGAAGTTCCTCTTGACTAATTTTGTGCTGCCTGCAAATTTTGTCCCCTTTCCCCGATCAGAGATAAATACGGTAATCATCACCAGTCCTAGCATGAACCTGAAGACACCCTGCTGTTAACCTTCTGCCATGATGAAAACTAACCACTTATTCCTTCTCTGTCCTGTCTCTTTGCCAGTTTTCGGTTCATCACAATGCGGCGCTCTTCACCCCAGGACTTCCTGGTTTCTTTAGCAATTTCTTGTGGGGGTCTCTGTGCTCACTGAAAGTCTAACATGTCAGGTGTGTGGGTATGGGTGTGCTTTCAGAACAACAGTATCAGAGGATGTCTAAGGCGTTGGCCATTCACTTCTTTAGTATATAAAGAATGTGTGTTTATTAAAAAAAATCTGCTCATCACCAGCACGTGTCCACCTGTACGTACAGAACAGCTCTGATCACTGTAACAACAACTAGCAACATCTACTCTCAGGTCCAAATCCCAGGCCTTCTGTACATGCAGGAAAGCAAAAATCCCCCAGTCAAACCTAGGTCTCTGGCCTGCTCCAAGCTCCTAAGCTGAACTCCCTGACCTAAAACCAGCCCAGATCCTGAACCAAGGACAACAAATCTCAAGCAGCTTTTTACTTTGGTGGACTTCTTCACAGAATCTGCTTTGCTGTCATTACTGGAGGTGCTAGCAGCACTGGGAGAGTTGCGGCCACTGGATCTGATGTCTTCGTTGGTGGGTGAGGCTCTACCATCGGGGCTGGCTGGCTGCTTTTTACGACCACTACGTAGTGTAGACATCTATCAGTTTAATACAAATAAAAAGCATATAAATAAACCAGTATTTTCCCAAATCTTTTGCTTTTTCCCCAAGTTACTGCAAGGCTGCACGCTCCAGCTCAGTGCCTGAGAAATGAAAAACCAAGAGCGTTACATGTTTTTACAATCTGTCCTGGAAGGTTCATCTGGGTTTAAAATGAAAGGAGGCAAATCCTTAACTTGTCTACACAAAATCATGAAGTGCTGCTTATTTTATTAAGTAGTGTCTGCTTGAAATGGGAACATTAGAAAGATGTTCCTACAGCTACTGTTCACATGTTAGGCATCTCTTTCTAAAGGGGGAGGGAAACCTCCCCGCCCCAATGTTCCATCTTAAAAAAAAAAAAAAAAAAAATCTGCTGTCATAAACCAAGACGGATATGAGAGTGACCTAGAGAGATAAGGCATTTGGGGAGCCCAGAGCAGTTCCTAAAACCACTAACAGCTTCAGTGTGTTTCTGCTAGGCAATCAGAATCACAGTAGATTTTGTAGCAATAATTAATGCCATTTCATCTGTTCCCTCCTAATTTAGCAGCTGTTTGGATGACTGGCTACCATAAAAATAATGATGCCAACGTGAGCTGACAGCGCAGCCTGACAAGGTATTTGGCAGCAACGACAACATTTTACATGCCCAGAAAGGTGGAGGGGGGAGGCTAGTGAAAAAAGAATGCTGTTACTGTCTGACAGTCCCAATCAATCAGGGTTCATGGATGGCCAGCCCCAAACAAGCTGAAGTTTCCCCTCCAATCCTGTTGAGCAGTAAGTTGGCTCTCCACAAGTGACTCCATATCAGCAATGCTCTCAGCACATTACTGTGGGTAAAGCCTTTGGGGACAGAATATCATACCTTTATGTCCAAGACTATGATTATTTTATATTTAGACAATGAGATTTTTAACTTCAGTGGTGTAGGGAAAACATTTGGTAAGCACAAAAAGAAGCAGCATTTAAACTTTTAAAATTCTTCCTTTAAAATGTGTCCCGTGGTTACCGCTGAAGGAACCCAACAAGCAGGAAGACAGCTTTCAGTGTGAATTCTGCTGCATATTCTGGCCATTTACCTTCTTTGATGATGGCAAGCTACCTTCACCCATTCAACAAAAAAGAAAGGTGTGTGTTTGGGACATTAAATATACACCAAGTTTGACTACAACTCTCCAAGGGAAACTACCTCAGGCCAATTTTTCAAAAAGACCTTCAAAATTCTGCTCACATGCAACTGTGTATTTGTGTCTACAAATATGGCAGGCATGCCCAAAAGCAGATTGGCAGGGAAGAGATTGTAAGTGCAGTTTTAGAAGCCTATTTGCAAATACGACTTTCTACGTTCAGAACTTTCCAACCTGCACCTTTCCTTCAGGGAGGAGCCTGAATGCACAGGTAATGAAGAGGGACAGGCCTACCGAGCCTCGACTCCGCCTCGTCCTCATGCTATGCTTTCCGCTGAGTCCATCATCTTCCTCTTTGACAGGCTTAAACATAAAGGGCGGAGGGTCCACTGGTTTCTCGATGGGCGGGAGCTCTCCGTACTTCTTGAAGTGGATGCGGCAGTCAGTGCACAGCAAGATGTTTTCGCGACCGCCGTGGTGCCAGTCCTTGGAGGCTTGTATTGAAAAAGGGATGGGGTTGGAAATATACAATCTATTAGACATGGAACACCCACACTTTGCATTTAATACAAATTGGAAGACTGCCAGCCTTTACTGGTGACTAAGCCTAAGATTTCTCTGGAAATCATTGCCTGTTTCAGGGTGACTTCATGTTTCAGTTAACATTTACCATCCTTCAATTACAGACTATTTCTTTAATTAAATAGACACCTGCTGCTTTGAAAAATAATAAAGGAAAAAAGACTCTTCTGCAGCATTTGGGGAGTCTGTTAGGCAGCTATTCTTTCTTCAAGGTCTTGGTTTTTAAAGGTTAAATGCGTCATGAACATTTCGTCTCTCTCTTCCCTTACTTACCTCCAGGCTCTCAGCATGCACTCTATGCATACGCTCAAGCATCAGAGGGCTTTCAGGAGTATTTACAGGAGTGAAGCTGATGCAGAAAAGCCTTGATGCGTCATGAACATGTGTTATGTATCTTGACAGTCACTGTCAAATATTGATTTGCTATGCAGTAAATGGATTATATAAGGGACTCTGTTTAGACACGTATGCATTACTGCATTAATGTCTAACTTCCAGGATCCTCTCCCATCACTTTAATACTAATTTGCAATGGTAAATCATGATTAACTCTCTGCTAGAATGGTGCATATTTTGGCTGATCCATCATTATGTTTTTAGAATAGCTATACAGACATGAGAACTGCTCTTGTTTGGATGAAGCTGTGTTGAACAGGCTCTAGCACAAGGCCAAGAGATACATCAAGTGCATACTGGTTGTGAAGCAGTGACGACAGGCGTAACCCTTCAGTTCCTGTTCACTGTCCTCGCTGTCAAAATCATCTTCACTGGCTGAGCTCAAGTCCACTGAGTAAGCAAAGAGAAGAAGGAAAAGGAAAAATTAGAAGAGACTTTTATTCTGCACTAGTTGACTGAATAACCATTTATGGTATATTCCGTACAGCCATACTGAGATCAGTGATGCCATAATACTTAGTGATGTGCTAGACTGCACCGGGCTCTGTAATTATTCTTTGAGCCAAAAGCACCTGAACAATCAAGATCACAGTGCTTCTAAGGCCACGTCCATACATACAGTGCTGCAGCAGCATGGCTGGACTGATAAATCTGCAGCACCTGTCTGGTGAAGACGCTCGATGCCGAAAGGAGAGCTCTTCTGTTAGCATAATAAAACCACCCCTGAGAGCGGCAGAAGCTCTGTTGCCAGGAGAAACTCTCCCACCAAGAGAGCTCGTGTGAACAGCGCTACGTTGGTGTAATTTATGTCGCCCCAGGAGGTGGTTTTTCACACCACGGAGCGACGTAAGTTATGCTGACACAGACTGTAGCGTACACATAGCCTTAGATTTGTGAAGCTATACCAAAACTGACTATAACTTGGCAAGAGTTGTAAAGAGCAGAAAGTATAGTCATGAAACACTGTTTGCAGAGGAAAGTTTGCTTTATTTCTCTCCTTTTCTAAGCGCTGCTCCTAGAATAATCCCAGGGAAAATGCAACACACATCAGTAACTATAACAAACAGGGAAATTCAGAGCCTAGTCAAAGTCTCCATCCTTACACTGGGCTTCTGTGCCTAAGCACTGCATTGCATATAGTACAAAACATTCTTTGCTGATCACAGAGACCTGCTATCCTCAGGCATAATGGTGTGGGAACAGGAGAAGCCAAGAGCCTGACCTCCATTTTCTTGCTTTATTCAGCTAAAGGAAGAGAGCCACTACATTACTGTAGTTCTATGCATCTAAACAAAGATAAATGCACTGCTTTTAGCTTCCACTTACAGAATTCGCTAGAGGGGGGCCTGGAGGGAGTGTTGACTGGAGTGGAAGCAGTTCGAGTCTTAATTCTCCGAAACACAGCCTGCCTTCGATGCCTACGGTGGGCTCGGGAACTTGCTGCTTCAGGGGTTTTCTTCCAATAGTAATAGAAAGTAATTAGTTCTCCCTGTAAACACAGAAGGAAAATGTTAGAGGGGCATGCACAGCTGACTTGTCAGCCCTTTTCTCTCGCCCTCTCATGCATGTGTACACACAAAATAAAAAGCTTAAGGGTATATTTTCAGCCAGACAAATTTTCTTGGATAGAAGAGAAAGATATTTTTCTGGGGAAGCAAATTTCAATTTTTTTTTTTTTTTTTTTTAATTATAGTAGTTGAGTGGGAAGTCTCCAGCCACCACTTTCATACTGCAGGAAGTGTGGGTATTGGTGCTTCAGCAGGGGGCGCTCTTTACTTTGAGTCAGCAGTATATCAAAACCTCTCCAAAGAGTCAGTAGGCACTGTACTGCTAGAGGTGCCAGCTCTCCAATGAGTTGTAAAAGCCATGTCCTGGCTAAAGATGGTCTTTAAGGAACCCCAGCACTTTCAGTGAGAGTGGGATCAGTTCAAATAGATGATATCATGCCCATCTTAATACGCCCCATGCATTAAATACACTCCTGGATTGAAAAGCTGAATGTTAGAATAAAAACATGACTGAGAATAAGTGCTAACTGTATTATTCAACCACATTAAAGCAAACCAAACTTTAATCTGAATATATATGCCCACATCGAAGTTAATTAGGCAGGTAAAAGAGCACATCCAGGGAAGCTAGTGATAATTCCATAGCATAATGAATCCGGTTTACATCCAAAAACCTGGAGCAGATGACATTCAAACTAGTGGATGAGATGCCAAGCTAAAGAACAGCATGTGGTTTTAATCTCCATTCTTTTACTTTGAAACCCACATCATTTCCTGGTCTCAAAGTGGTAGCTGTGTTAGTGTATCAGCAAAAAGAAAGAGGAGTACATTTCCTGGCAACTTGTCTGCCTCTAAGGTAAAAGGTGGTGTTTCTTTCAAGTTACCAGAGAAAAGGAGATGTTCTAACTAGTCCCTTGAAAATCAACATCAGAACAAACATGCCTAAACTGCCCACAAAAAATGGTCTCTTTGAACTGCCTTATATGTGATTTAATCACGTAACCTCAGCCTGCTCTCTCTCTCAGGGCCAAATCCTGCAGTCTTTACTCAGCGTAGATCACTTGAGTTAATTCTGTGCTAAAGATGCCTTCCTCAATGAAAACTTCCAATGGCCTAGAACAAGCAGTAACAGCATAATGTGTGTGTACAGCATTGCAAACAGTGACAAGAGGTATGGAAGATCTTATTCAAAAAGTTACAGACACTCCCCGACTTACGCAAGTGTTCCGTTCCAGAACGCCTTGCGTAACTCGGGAACGTATACCCAACCATTATGCAAACCAAAACAACAACAAAACACAATCCCTCTCCCCCCCGCCAAAAAACCCCCCAAAACAAAACAAAAAATACTTTCTAGCTTACATAACGTTTTCTGTATATGCGGATTTGCATAACCCGGGGAGCGCCTATCTGACACCACTTAAGGATTTTAAAGATGCCTAACTTAAAATAGAGAACTCTGGATGAAGTACACAACCACAACTTTGATTTTGGATAGCAGACAGAACGGATGTATTGTTATGCACTGATAAGCCTGGTCTACACTACGCGTTTAAATCGATTTAATGGCCGTTAAATCGATTTAACGCTGTACCCGTCCACACTACAACGCCCTTTACATTGATATAAAGGGCTCTTGAAATCGATTTCTGTACTCCACCCCGACGAGAGGAGTAGCGCTAAATTCGATATTAACAATTCGGATTACGGTTAGTGTGGACGGAAATCGACGTTATTGGCCTCCGGGCGGTATCCCAGAGTGCAACACTGACCGCTCTGGACAGCAATCTGAACTCGGATGCAGCGGGCAGGTAAACAGGAAAAGCCCCGCGAACTTTTGAATTACATTTCCTGCTTGCCCAGCGTGGAGCTCTGATCAGCACGGGTGGCGATGCAGTCTCAAATCCAAAAAGAGCTCCAGCATGGACGTACGGGAGATACTAGATCTGATCGCTGTATGGGGAGACAAATCTGTTGTATCAGAGCTCCGTTACAGAACACGAAATGCCAAAGCGTTTGAAAAAAAATCTCCAGGATACACAGCGCTGCGTGACAAGCGTAACGGGAAGCCAGAGACTCAAATGGACGCTCATGGAGGGAGGAGGAGGGGGTACTGAGGACTCCAGCTATCCCACAGTCCACAGCAGTCTCTGAAAAGTATTTGCATTCTGGCTGAGCTCCCAATGTCTGTAGGTTCAAACACAGTGTCTGGCGTGGTTCAGGGAACAGCTTCTCAGTTTCTTTCCCCCCCCCACCACGTGAAAGAAAAGGGAAAGAAATCATTCCTTGACTCTTTCAATGTCACCCTATGTGTACTGAATGCTGCTGGTAGACGCGATGCTGCAGCAGTGAAGAGCAGTATCCGCTCCTCTCCCCCTCCCCGGTGGTAGACGGTGCAATAGGACTGATATCCTCGTCACCATCAGCCCGTGAGTGCTCCTGCTGGCCTCAGGTGAGGGCTGGCCGGGGGCGCCTGGGTAAAAATGAGGGAATGACTCCCAGTTACTCCCAGTAGATGGACAGAACGGCTGGTAACCATCTTCATCATAGCAACTGGGGCTGCTTCATCAGCCCCCTCCCTTTCCTGTGTAAAGAAAAGATTCTGTACTGCCTGGACTGTCATAGCCCCGGGAGGCTGCCTCCCCTCATTTTATCTCACTAACAAGTCTCTGTTTCTTTTCCTGCATTCTTTATAACTTCATGACACAAATGGGGGGGGGACACTGCCACGGTAGCCCAGGAAGGTTGGGGGAGGAGGGAAGCAACGGGTGCGGTTGTTGCAGGGGCACCCCTGTGAATACTGACACGGAGCAGCTGTGCTCTGATACACTGGTCCTCTAATACACTTGCCTCTTATTCTAGGCAGGACTGACTCTATTTTTAGAAACCATAAGGGAGGGATTGACTCAGTCCCAAGTGAGTCAATCCCAATTTTGCTTTCAAAAATTTTCAGCCAGGGGCACTCATGATAGCAGCGGACAGTACAGAGAGGGAGAGATAACCGTCATCTCATTGCCAGTTTTCTCCGGCAGTAGACGGTACAGAACGACCGGTAACCATCTCTGCTATCATTGCAAAAGCAAGTGAATGCTGCTGTGTAGCGCTGGAGTATCGCCTCTCTCTCCGCGGCATCCAGTACACATACGGTGCGAAAAAAAAAAAAAGCTGAACGGGCTCCATGGTTGCCGTGCTATGGCGTCTGCCAGGGCAATCCAGGGAAAAACGGCGCGAAAGGATTGTCAGCTGATGTTTTCCGGAGGAAGGAATGACTGACGACATTTACCCAGAACCCCCCGCGACAATTAAGATTCAACCCTGAATTCCAAGGGGCGGGGGAGACTGCGGGAACTATGGGATAGCTACGGAAGTGCTACCCACAATGCAACGCTTCAGAAATCGACGTTAGCCCACAACGCCGAATTACTGTGCCAAGTGTGGCCGCATGAAATCGAATTTATAATATCAGTTTTATAAAACCGATTTTAGCAAATTCGATTTTATCCCATAGTGTAGACGTGGCCATAGTGAGTGCGATTGATGCAGATCTACCAACATTAAAATGATACCCACGCCCAACCAATTTCAGAGTGACACTTTGTGTGAGAGAGAGAAAAAAATCACCTACATCCCTAGATTAGGTAGGATACAAGAACTCTCATGAAAAAAAAACTACTCATTTTTCCAGAGTTTCTAAAAGTGAAGTAGGCAGGTATCATCATCATCATCCAACACCAATGGGTAAATACAGTGACTCAGGGCTTATCTAGACTTGGAACACTACAACAACACAGCTGACTCACTGTTGCATTTCAGTATAGACCCTACCTACACCAATGGGAGAAATTCTGCCATCTGGGGAGGCGGAAGCTCGGTCCACTACCTACGCCAACGAGAGAGATACAGGTACTCTGCCTCCCCAAGAGGTGGTAACTATGCTGATGGGAAAAGCCCTCCTGTCGACACTGCACTGGAGTTTAGACTGGTGAATTTTCCACACCCCTAAGTGACGTAATTACACCACCATATATTGGTAGACCAAGCCTCAGAGCCAGCAAATCTTCAGCAAACTTACCAGTCACACTTTGCCACCTACAAATGCATCTTTATCAAACCCTATTAGGGAGAAGTCAGTAAATCCCAACTCTCCGCATCTGTGGATTAAGATGCATCCTCTGACGTGTTAACCGAAGAGCGCAAACCAATGTCCCCATTTCCCATCAAAAATAGAAAATGGGACTCAATCTAGGCTGTATTTACATGTGGAAAACCCACCAAGTTCTCAGGGAAATTAAATTATTGAAGCACACGCACCATAAACAAGGCCCTCTGCTTTTAGATTTTAAAATTTTCCAGGAATTTCAGTATTTGTTAAAAAATTTTTTTTAAAAAGGTGAAAATTGGTGCAAAAAAATAACTTTAGAGTTTTCTGTGTAAATACTGGGGTTAATTCTGGGGGATAGGAGGACAAGAAAAGAGGAACAAACAGAGAACAGTGGGCCCAGAGGTGGAAGAGGATAAGCAGGCAAGAGTGCCATCTTTTCATACTGTCTCCTCAAACTCTTCTGGACTCACAAATGAAGAGATGTCAGCTCAGTTATCTGGGCCGCCCAAACTTTCCTTCCGGAGTGGGAAGCTAGGTATATAGAGGCACTCTAGGGTCTGCCCAAGTTACTGAGCTGCCATCCCTTCTTCCAGAGCAGAAACCAAGGTCCAGGGATCCTCCTGGCCCCAGGGACACCTTCAAGAATCTGGACCTGGCTCCCCACTCTGGGAAGAGAGAGGATAGCTGAGTAACCTAGGATACCAAGCCACCATCTTTCCTTCTGGAGCAGGGAGCCTGATCCAGGGCGTTCCGGCATTCGTTTTTTAGGATTTGCACACTGATGTGCACAAACACACATGCGTGTGTGTCTATCTTCCACAACGCTACCTTACTTGACCAGATAGTCTCACATTTACACAGAGACTAATTTATTAACAAACACATCTACAAATGCAATGAATTGGATTTTCTTAAAATAATCAGTATTTTTATGTAATTGAGTGGTAAAAATTTGGGGGGAAAATTGGTAAAAAAATAGAATAGCTTTTGTAAAACCCTGAAATATTTTTGATAAAAATGAGTAACAACCGGAAATGAAGGGCACTGGCCATTAAACAAAGATCATTTGAAAAATGAACTTGCCTGTATTCGTGGGTAAAGCCCACTTCAGAAACATACATCTGATTCCAAACGGACCCTTCCAAACCTGCAGTCAAAAACCTGTACAAAGACTCAAATTTTAATATTATTAATGAAATAGACTCACTTAGCCCAGATTAAAGAAATGGGTGATCATAAGAGTTAATCAAATATAGTTAGGATTCATTTTTGGAGCTTCAGATACATGACTCACTAAATGCCTCAACCTTCAATCACAGCCACAGGGTTAAAAATCAACGAGGAAGTACATAAGTAGGATTTTAATATTTTTCACCCTATGGAACATATGCACACAAATTCCAACCCAGGTTTTATTAGCTGCCTTGCCATCAAACATTATTCTGTCTACCTAAGGGATTAAATGATGGAGTGGAGTGAATCTGGGTGGATTAGGAACTGCATTTTGGTGACTGCATGGGTGGCAGGGGCTTGGGCACAAACAAAAGAACATGTCAGGGAAAGCTTTGGTTCTACAAACAGAGAGCGAAACGGCTCCCGGCTTCACCAGGAGTGAAGTCAATTGAACTTTAATCAAACATGCATAGTGTGTGCTGCTGAAACCCATCGCACATAAATTTAGGGAACAAAAGCTGTTGCAGGAATCAATAGCCTACTGAAACATTAGCGCAGGCAATCATTGATCAAAAGGCCCCTTTACAAAAGGCTGCCTTGCAAATTAGCTGCTGTTTTTGCTTGCAAGCAAACATGGGAGCATAAACGCTGCTGACATGAATGGCCTGTAATGATCATTTTGTTCCTTGTGATCTCACCTCATCTCAGAGCAAGGTCTTGCAGTCAACACATCTTACATCTCTGTACTATAATTGCTAACAGCATGATGAACTGAGCTGGTTTGGTGCCTGGGCACTGAGGGGAGGAGGGAAAAGGGGAAGAAGGTTCTTCTGAATCCACAGTGTTCTGGGAAGTAGCACTAGCCCAGGGAAATGCTCCTAGCCAATCAGCCTATATTTAGTCTATTTTAAAAAACCTTTTCATGCCAGGAGTTGGATGTTCCTAGCAACAGATGCACTCAAATCATCCAAGATCAGATCAATCCTGTTTTAGTTCCGTCCTTGGGTATCGGCTCTGGTGGGAATGCATTCCCCTCCTGACATTTTTTTTTTTTAATTAGCGAACAGGAGTAATTTCCCCCAAATCTCCAAAATTAAAGACAAATAATAATAAATTAAATTAAGAGGCATGATAAAAAGCTGAGGTCAGCTCTGTGGCTAACAAGAAAAGAAGGATACACTGCTGGGAAAGTCAAGTTCCTCATGCGATCTGAGAAACAGCTCAGCTGTCATGTCCTTCCGCAATCCAGCATTACTGATAGCGCTGCACAGGCTATTTGTAATTATTAGAAGGTTGCCTCCTTGGCATGAGGCACCGTTCTCTCCTCTCCCACCATTTTCCTCCCCTGCCCTCCTGTGTTCTGCTGCTACTCAAGCAAGCCCTCTGACAGACAATAAAAACACTGGGGCAGGCATTAACAACTACTCCATACCCGTCACGATCTAATGCGAAAGTAGTAAATGCTGCAGACCCCCAGCTTTTCATTTATTGTGATTTGCAAATGTTAAGTACATGAAACTGTATGTGCCATGCATCAGTGTGAGTGTGTGTGAGACAAGACACACATTACAGTTGCACTGAAGCAACCACTACAGGACTAGCAAATCTGTTGCTTAATGGAGCTGATGTTCTACTAAGTGGAGCAAAAAGGCATTTCATGCATTTGGTTATAAATGATGGGGTAGCGTTCAGATCAGCTGTTGCCTAACCAAGGTGGTGTTCTCCTATGGGTTTCTCCTTGTTTCACACAGCCATCAGCTGAGTACTACCTATCAGAGCAGTTCCATTACGTTCAGCTCAGATTCACAAGTCCACCAGCCGCTTTTTGGGTTGTGCTTGATCTTTATTTTTCCAACAACAGAAAATACACGAGTGGCTTGTTCCTGTAGCTCTGACTATCTATTTTGTCTCATTTACCCAACTCCCGCACGTGTAAGGAAGAGTCCAACTGGGATAAACCAACAGACTGTCCTAACAGCTCCAATTTTGCATTTTCTGATTTTGCTATTTGAAGTTCTGCTCCACAGTTAGGAGAGGAATCCCACTCCTGGGGCCAGGGTGGGACACCACAGCTGATTTCTTGACACTCAATGCTGTGGCAGCTCACACACTCTTGGACTACAATGCTACCATGCCTGGATGATCAGCACTGCCAAGGAGCCAAAAATCACGTCCTTACTAGTGAAAGCATCGATGGGAAGAAGTCTAACACATCAAGTAAACTCAGGGGTCCATTGCTGCACCTCCCTCCATGTCCACTTGATCATAGATCCTGCACCAGGCTCACCCACCTATTTACTCTCTGGCTCAACCACAGATGCTGCCTCCATCCACCAACTTGGCCTGGTTACCCCCACATCACAGACCATAACTCATGCCCCTGATATTTGGATGGTGGTCTACAATACCTAGCCTCCCTCCATACACAAGGCCTTCCTCTTGTTACGGAATCTGAACTCAAGTTCTGAGCTCTGGATATGAGAAAGTGTGCCAAACAGTATCATCCAGTATCAGCAACTGGCTCCTCTAGCTTGCTAGACCTACCCAGACCCTTGCCTTCCTCCTCTCAAGTTAACTCTGCAGTGGAGACACATTCCAGGTATTCATCTCTTCCAGTTGGAACACAATTCCCTCTTCCAGGTCTGGGACTAAATCCATTCCCTGGGATAAGGGAGCAAAACTCCCACAGAAGTTAATGCAAGTTGCATCCTCTTAATAGAGAGGATGAATCTGATCCCTGGCGAAATCGGTCTCTCCATCAATCTGCTTGGATATTCACAGCAAGTATACCCTCAACCTCAACTTGGGAGACAGTACCATTCATCAAGTTCCTCTCTTCCCTACAAGCACAAATTAAGTTTTCGCCCCTCCAGAGCTTTGTTGTGCCCACCATACTCTCAGCACAACTGGCAATTATTAGGTCGGCCACAGTAATGTATCCCCCTCATAGCGCAATGGAAGCAGCACTATCTTGGGGACAAATGTCATCCTTCCTTCCCAAGCCGCTTCCCTGGTGGTATTTGTGGGTCTCCCAGACTGAGGTGTCTGTGATGCTGCTCAGGGCTATGTCAGAAGTATGAGAAATGCAGTTTTTCCATGGCACTGGGTGGAGAGCACTGCCCACACATGCCTGTGTCTGGCAGTGCACTTCACTCCCCTGTGTCAGAGCTTTGCTCATATGTAAGTACTCCCTGCTTCAAAGGGCAGAGCTGGGAGTGATGAGCAAACAGACCTGGCAAAGTGGGAATTACTGAACTTCCCCGTGGGTAGGACATGGTGGTGTGTCCAAGGGAACAGAGTGTCACCAGAAGTCACCTCCCTTGGAAGAAAGTTAAGAGGTAGGTGAGTCTGTCCCAGCAGCAGGATCAGTGGGGAAGAGAAAGACCTTGTAGCCAAGCAGCCAAAAAGGAAGGAAGGAGACGGAACTACAGTGAGGACAGAAAACAGTGTTTCACCCACACCCTCCAACGCACAGATTTCAAGTGGAAAACGCATTAAGATGTTTCTAGCCTCATCATTTCTTTGGCCTGTCTTCTGATTAGATTCTGAGCTCCTTGGGACAGCAAGTCTGTAAGAATTACCCCACTCTAGATATCACCTCACACACTTAAGACCAAGCATGGATGGGAGGAGGTCAAGCTCCCATCACATTCAAGTGTGTTCCAGATGTCCAGAATCCTTTATTCTTATGTTAGGTTTACACTACAGATGCTACTTTGGCACATATATGGTGCAGCACCACCTGTGCCACAGTAGCAACATAGTGTAGACACTTGCTACAGTGATGGAAGAGTTTTTTTCATCACTGTAGTTGTCCATCCCCCCTCTGACAGATCCATAAAAGAATTCTTCTGTTGACCTAGTGGCATCTACACTGGGGCTTAGGTTGGCTTAACTAGGTCTCAGGCGTGTGAATTTTTCACACCTCATTGGTATAATTTTTCACACCTCGGAGCGACATAGTTGTGTCGATCTTGTGACACTGTCTCCTGGTGTCCAGGACTGAGAGTCACTGTGCGACCTTCCTGCCTCCAGTGAGGAGTCTTTCTTGCGGTAGCTGAATGTCAGCTCCCTGACTCCACCAGCTCTTCTGCCACCCTTCAAGCACTCTTTCCTGGGGCCTACTTTGCCTTGCAGACTCCAGTTCTGAATTCCTCAGAAGCATCCCCCTGTAACATCCAGCCCCTATCACTGAACATGCACAGCAATTAGCAGGTTTGCTACTCCCAGAGGTATAGTATACACACATTATACTATGTTTGTGTCAGCTGAGTATCAGTTCCGATACAACAACATAGCACTGTAGTCTACTTATAGGGAAAACAAATACAAGTTTATTAACAAAGGTAATGATTTAAGAGAGTGAACAGGGATAGTAAGAATAGGTTACAAATAAAACAAAGGCATCACAGACTTCTACTAGACTAAGACTTGCAGGATAAGAGAGGTGCCTTGTGCCTTCTTCTTGTACCCCAAAGTCCATTGTTTTTGTCCCCACAGTCAGGATAACTCCCAGTGGTTTCCTTTCTGGGCACTGGCTCCAAGGTGTCTTCCCATACTCTTTTGTTTCACTCGCCGCCCCCTCACCCAACGACGTATTTTTTCCTGTTGATGTTTACATGCGGATGGGGTTTCCTCTGTGCTAGCTTTACAATGCTTAATATATACATGAACTGAGGCACATTATTCCACAGCCCCTTGTCTGGCAAAACCAACCTGCCAACCCTGCCGGGGGAACAGATTCCAAAACATTCAGCACATACACACAATTTCTTAAGTGTCACCTGTATGTACATTGCCCAATGGTAAGGATCAGTATGACATAAGATTCCATGAGATACCTCAGACAAACCTTTCTGGGTAAATACTACGAAAGAAACGTTTAGGTGTAATGAGTTTGTCAGGCCTGACAGGAGTTGTTAGCTGGCACCAAACAAGCCACTCAGTGTAGACCTAAAGCCTAGTCTACACTGAAAACTTGGTTGACCTAGCTACATTTCTCAGGAGTATGAAAAATTCACACTGAGATATAATTAAGCCAACCCAGGCCACAGTGTAGACATCACTAGGTCAGTAGAAGACATTTTCAATTGACCTAGCCACTGCCCCTTGAGGGGGTGAATTTACTATAGCAACGGGAAAAAAAACTTCTGTCATTCCAGTAAGTGGCTACGCTGCAACAGCGTGGCTGCTGCCGGGCCGCATTAGTGCCTGTCCCTAAGTGTTATTTCTTCAGGCTGAGCCTTCTAAGCACTTACACTGTGCATGAACAGAATGGCACATCACACTTCCAAGACTCAGTTTGCTTAAATCAAAAACGCTCAGATCACTCCACCACTAACATGAAGTAGGGAGACTTGGCTCCTGAGGAACTCCACCTGACGGGAGGTTTCACGTGTCACCTGAGAACAACTCAATTGGCCACGTCTTTCTGTAATTCAGCATTATTGCTAGCACCGGATATGTGTAGTTATTAGGAGGTTAATTGAATTGGCCTCATTAGCACTGACATCCCCTACCTCACTTGGTAAGGCAACTCCCATCTTTTCATATGTTGTAAAATATATGCTGCTTACTGTATTTTTCACTCCATGCATCTGATGAAGTGGGTTTTAGTCCACAAAAGCTTATGCCCAAATAAATTTGTTAGTCTCTAAGGTGCCACAATGACTCCTCATTGTTTTTGCTGATACAGACTAACAGGGCTACCACTTTGAAACCTATTAGGAGGATGTTTCCTTGTCACAGGGCACCATTCTCTCTCTCTCTGCCACCATTTTCTTTTCCTGCCCTCTTGTGTTATGCTGTAACTCAATCAAGCTTTCTGAGGGACACAATAAAATGCCTGGGCAGGCATTACCTACTCCAAACCTTAAACAATCAACCGAAAGTAACTAAGCGCAGCATGGCCTGATTTCTCACTTCTTATCAGTGGGTTTCAAATGTAAAATATACAGTACAAACTGTGCCTGTGTGTTTGTGTTTAATCTTACCTTAGGTAAATAAAGGATTAACACTATGTGTGCATTTCTGAATGTGAGAGGTTTGACAGCCCTGCCACTGCAGACAGTGCTCTTGTGAAGCCAGTCACATGAATACAACAACTTACCTTCAAGTATCTGTTACGGTATGACACAGTGAGCAAACATAATAACTGCTGTTTAATTTCCCAAAAGCATAGCACTGCCAAGAGGGGAAAAAACAAACCAAAAAACAAAACCATAGCAGGAGGTAGTTTTATGCAATTACACACACACACACAAATCTGCACAACCCTCCTCAGTTATTATGACTGAGGGATTAAATGTGCCTAGGTCAGCCCTGTACCCCTGCCTGGACTTTGCTTTGTTTTTATCTCAGGATAGGCTCATACTACTTAGTTACTCTGGGGAAAAACCATATCTTTTTTTAGCCCTGAAGACAAGCCCATAGCCTCTTGCTCAGTGGCTGTATTCTCGGAGACAAAACAAAGAGAAGAGCAGGAAGGAGTACAGACCTGACCTCTGCACGTTTATCCAGTGGCGTAACTAAAGTATCTGGTCTTCACTGTGCATTTATCTCATGAATGACAGTGACTCCAAGATAAAAAAGCACCTGTTTTAGCAATGATGACAAGCCCTCAGAATGCTGGTGTGAATTGTTTGGATCAGCCTTAAAAGGAGTCACAGAGGTTTCCCACAACCACTCATAAGAGTCAGACTAAGTTTTTGTCTACACTGGCAAGCAAAAGACAAAACTTTTGTCCTTCAAAGGTGTTAAAACACACACACACATGCACCCCCCCGAAAGACCAAAGTTTTGCCGATGACAAGCGCCGATGTGAACAGTGCTCTACTGCCGACAAAGCTGCTGTTGCTTGTGGAGGGTGGAAGTCTTTTCTGACAAACAGCAGCTACGCTGTGCACCTTTTAGCAGCATAGCTGTAGTGGCACAATTGCATCGTTAAAAGCAGCATAGTGTAGACATACCTTAACTCACACCTTGGGACACGCTGCGATACCCTTGACATGAGAATCCCTCGCCCTTTAGCACAAGCCACTTTCTATTTTCTACTAGGTTTTTACTAATGGCAGCACTTCATCTGCAGTTGGAAAATATCTCCAGATACACATTATGTTGTCCTCCATTAGTGTCTCAGCAGCAGGGGATTCAAATGTATCTTCTCCTAGCACAAATACTCTCTCATGGCATCAGATAACTGAATTACGAATGATGTGGAATAGGGCATGGGAGGACAGAACCAATGAGGAAAGACAGAGGGTAACTGGGATTGTAAGTGTTCCATTTTCTTCCCAAAGTAGCTTCACGAGCACTTCACTGAAGGTTTAACCTGGGCATTTTTACCATTTTAATCTTAGTACACATGCCATTGTCACAGTGACAAATAGGTTTGTGTGTGTTTTAATTAAGCAATAAGTCTCAACAGATTGCGCAGCAGTGCTGATTAATGCCCTCTTTGGATACATAAGGATACCGCACAGTCTGAAATGTCTTATTAAAATTATGAAAACAAGCTCAAAGAATTTTTGTGGTGTTATTAAAATATATTAAAAATCCTTCTGCCATCTAAAATGGTTTCTAGGGAATTTCCTGTAAATGATCATAATCTGACAACATATTGTAAACACTTAAGAGATTCTCTCTATTTATTCCCTGACCTATTAGTTTTAAACTGTAGTTTAGCTCTCTCCCCTCCCACACTCTGGTTAGGATCCTTTCTACAAACCTAGAAAATGCAACAGGCTCCGTTTTTCTAACCATTCTTTATCCTCTTCCCCCAAAAACTCAGTGAGATCAGCTGGGTTGGTTTCACTTTGTAAATGAAAGTCCAGTCCAAAAATTGTTAATGTGGCAGGGGAAGGGAGAGCAGCTAGGAGGGATGAGTCTACGGAACCCATGTTCTCACTTGGAAATTTTAATGCTATCATTTCTCCCCAACACAAGCGCTCTCACAGATTTACTGAGCAATCCAACTGAGGCTCCGTCTGTTTCTTGGTATCGTTTTGTAGCAGAAAAAAAAACTCTATCAGAAAACTTTATGCTCTGCAATTATTGTTGTTAATGGAGAACTGTCAGTATGCCTGGCCCTGTACCTTAGGAAAACATAGTGCCTGCCCCAAAGAATTTACATTCTCATTTAGACAACTGACACCATTTGGGTCTATAAGACAAGAGATTCAAAAGCACTTAAGTGATTTGGACTCCTAAATCCCTTTGGCTTTTAATGATACTTAGGCATTAAATGCCTAAACCACTTTTGAAAATGGAATGTATGCACTTTTGAAAATTCTACCCCAGTCTCAACTGGGGTGGTATTTGCCTCCACTATACAATTACATTAAATACAAAAATAAGCTGCTTGGGGACTGTGTGGGGAAAGAAGGATACTGTGTGCATGCATGTTTTTGAATGGGGTTGGAACAAGAGTCAGAAACGGTAAAAAGATCAGTGTAGAAAAAAGGGAACAGAGGCTGAAAAGTGGGGAGTGAATAAGTACAAAAGAAAATAGCCAGACAGCAGTTTGGAGTGTCAAGAAAAAACAGGATATATACAAAATAGAAATATGTACAGTAAAGTCTCAGAGTTACAAACCTCTCAGGAATGAAGGCTGTTCATAACTCTGAATAAAATGTTATGGTTGTTCTTTCAAAAGTTTACAACTGAACATTGACTTAATATAGCTTCGAAACTACCCCGCAGAAGAAAAATGTTGCTTTTAACTATCTTAATGTAAATGAAACGAGTACAGACACAGTTTCCTTACTGTGTCCAATTTTTTTAAAACGCCCCCCCCCCCTTTGTAGTTTATGTTTAACCCAGCACTGTGCTGTACTGTGTTTGCTTTTTTTTTTGTCTCTGCTGCTGCCTGATTGCGTACTTCCAGTTCCAAATGAGGCGTGTGGTTGACGCGTCAGTTCGTAACTCTGGGGTTCTACTGTATTTTAAAATATACTATACGTACTTATAATACGCTAGTAATATGCTTCACTTATATATCATCTTTCATTTGAGGATAAAATGCTTTATAAATATGAATCTATTAAACCTTGACATACCCTTTGGACAGTGAGCATTATTCATATTTTACAGAAAGGGAAACAGAATCACAAAGAAATGACTTGCCCAAGGTCACAAAAAGTCAGTAACGGAGCTGCAACCAGAACCCTGGTTTCCTGATTGCTTCTCTTCTGTATTAGCTACCATAAAGCCCCCTCCAATAAAGTGGAAAACACTCAATTGATTTTCTGCTGTTAAGTTATTTCAAATACATGGAATTTACTGACCCACATTTCACTACTGACATGAAATTCCTTTTCAAAAAGTGCAATCCTGTTGATTACCTACATTGTCATGTGAATAGCTCAGCCAATCAAAGTTAGACTCTTATATGCAATTTTATAATACAGACTAAGCTTTACTGGACAAAAGTCCACCTTCATTAGACATGGCAAATTCCCTGCCTGCCTGCTCCTCACTAGCTTAGCAAAGAATTCAGTGAGACATTTCTCACCTCATTCTAGATCCAAGCTATTTGTTCTTTTAATTTCCAGGTTACTCTCTTAGTTTTTGACTAGAATAAATCAATAGAGAAATATAAATTCTACTAGTAAGAGGATAAAAAAGGTTGGCAACTAATCAGTCTGTGCCACATCCACTTCACAATTTTGGTGCAGTCTGGTCACTAACATTGTCCAATGTTTGGAATTGAGGCCACATTTGTTTCTGGCAAGAAGAGCTAACTCAGATAATGCGCAAGTTACAGAAGTTTTCCTGGCTGGATAGTCTATGAAAATATTTAGCTTTTTTCAATTCTAGGGATTAAACCATTGGGTTTAACAACAGTTCTGAAAATCAGAGGCTTGAGGCAAGCTGTTGCATTCTTTTAAACCTTAGCCACAGTTGGAGACCTCTGTCACTCTCTCCAGCTGTACGCAGGGCTAGAATGAAAAGGAAGGCTCCTGTAATTAAGGTTTCTCTCTCCAGAGACTTCTCTTTTGTTAATCAATAGAGTCCTCTAATCCCCAAAGGAACCCACAAGCTGTTGGTTGCATCCATTACTAATTGTTAGATAGCATCTTCAATAGCGTCAGTTATAGTTCTACAAGACTGCTTAAGGGCTGCCTATGACATCAGGTAAAGCTGGCAGAATGTACCTGTGGAGCTGCCCAATTAACTGGGTATTACATTACGAAGTGGCAAGTGGCAGTGACTATCAGCAATGAAAGGGTTAAGGACCTCCTTATATCTGATAACTCCTGCATTCTGCTGAGTGTTTTGGGATCCAATTAACCCTTCTGGAGCTCTGTTAGTACCATCACAGGTACTGGAACTCTGATCATGGATCTGCTACATGTTTGAGCCTTCTGACAAGTTTAAAGTCATTTAACTAATTTAAATAAATATCTTAAACTAACCCCCCAACACCAGAACACACTTTTGCAGGGCCTGTTCAGACACAGCTGCCAAACCTGCAGCTACAGAGGGGCCCCCACCCCATCTGGGCCAGGCTGCAACACTAGTGTGATGTTTACTGCTCATGCTCCAGTCGCTCTTGGCTAGAAGTGTGAACAGCTTCATGCTCACAGAGCTGAGAGGGGATAATGTAGCCCATGCAGAATCAGGGCTTCTCTTTGTACTGAGGCTCAGGGTAGAACACTGCACAGGTTCTTCTCTTCCTGCTGTTCAACCAGAGACATCTATTCACTATCCCCTTAGCCCTTCCAGCTCATATACAGATACGCATACCAGTCCCTTTTGTCCTCCTTCTGAACACGTATTTCCCCCCTCCTCTTCCCCAAAAAGCTGGCAGGGCAGGTGGATGATGCGTGGTTTACCTCTTGGTCATAAGAGTAAAGGGGAAAGGAGACAACAAACGGCTTTGCAATGGCAGGAGGGGAAACCCGCTCTTCTCTGCCCATTTACAGTCAAGTTTTGATCTTTATAACCATCCTATAAATCAGTTACATCCCTTTCACTCCTAGGTAACTAGATGCTCTCAAGTGCTCACACACTATGGCAGAAATAAGATCAGTATAAGTGCCTAGGTAGATTACATATAAAGAACACAGAAAAACATTAGGAGGAGGACTCATTCCAGGATGTGTCCCCCCCCACTTTTAAATATTGTTAACATTTAAATCTTAACAGCATGATACGAGGCATAGCATTTGCTCAACCAGGCTGCTTGGCACCAACAATTCATCCCTCCAATTCAGTTTTCTTCTTGCACAAGCTGAATACTTCACCATTTCCTAGTTTCATTTAGCTGGAGTCAAAGAGCATTTCACTGCAATTGGCTACAGCGCCATGTTACCTTTCTCGCTGTTTTCTCATCTCTGTAACTAAACCACAATTCCATCAGTGAAAGGAGGAGAAGAGAAAAGCCATAAAGCTGCTGAAACTACCATGCTCCATCCCGTAAACATTTTTCTATTTATCTGCCCTTCATTACATGCACAATCTTATTATCTCTGCACAGCCTCAAAGTGACAGCCGTCAGGGTCACCCTATAAAATATACATTGGCAATGTTACATTTAATGACGGAAGCGAGGAGAAAGATGAAGGATGGGAGGGGTGGAATACTGCAGGACGTTTTTAAAGGGATCATCAGTTATATCTGTGCATTTCCCGAGGTGATAATTGAATGACAGTGGCTGGAGGGAAATCCATTTTTGAGCTCAGGAGAGAATTGTTAAGCGAAAAATGTTTTTGTACTGGAGGCATGTAATGGCTGCCAGAAAATGAAAAAGCCTCCTTCAACCACATCAGTTCTTATATTTTATGTCTTTTATATGTGGGCTGGCAATTATCTAGTACAATCAGCTTTTGAAATACAGCTTTAAAAATAAAGACAGGACTTTGGTTATTATATCGTGTAGACTAAAATATTTTCTGTTGTAGTCTGTGTGTCAACTTCAATTAATTTAAATGAAGGATCAATTTTGTAGTGTGGAGAAGGTGACATACCAAATGGAAGGGCAACTGCCTTTATCATTATCATATTGGTTTTAAAATAAAAGGTTAAAGCACAATTCTAATTATGTTCTGTATTTAACTAAAAATTGTCCTCTGCATTAAAGTGAAGTAGATATGCACTAATCTGTATTCCTTGTTATTTGGCAGAACTGTAATGGGGCCCTGAGTTACTAAAACTTCATTAGTTAAAATGAAAAGAACATTTTTACTAGTCTACGGTCACGTATCTTCACAATTATAACTAAACTACACTTATCAAAACAAAGACTATTTTGTGTTCTGTATGTTCACTAGCTAATTCACAATGGGTCTCCCAGGCATTAGCGTAAAATACTGTCTACAACTAACCAAAGCAAGAGTATTGAGAGTTAAGGTTGATACTCCATGATTATTGTATAATAATTTTCATTTGTATTACCATAAGTGTCAAGCAGCCCAACAAGGACCAGGACCTCACTGTGCCAGGCACTGAAACAAACGGAACAAAACTAACTCATCTCAGTGCACGGGGACCTATGCAAGACCTCAGCAATAGCCACAACACATAGGCACAACAGGATGGGTTATGGAAAGAATATTAACCGTAAACCCACAAAATACAAGAAACGATGTGTTAAATCAGAGTTGACTCTGACAAATATAGAGGTTTTTTCTTTTTAAATATACTTCTCTGCTCAGGATAGAGGGGTTTTTATTGTTTTTTTTGTGCTATGCAAAGTCTCCAGTCAGTTGAACTGGAAAAGCATGCAGGACTATGATGCACCGCCATGGTATCAGCCTAAATAATAGATTTTAAATGCATAAGGAACACTCAATTCTTAAAATACTGTCAGCTATCGGTCCCATACCATTTGGAAGAATATTGAAGCTCTTGGAGAAGGCATGGGAGCTTTGGAAAAAATAAATGAGTGAAGCGTTTATCCTTATTTCCAAACCACCACAAACCCTTATGCAAAATCTGTTCTTCCATTCCAGTTTAGCAGTCACTGTTTGATCCATTACCAGAGAAACGGGGCAGAAAACAAAACATTAACATGGTTTCTCTTCAGAATTATCATATACGTGGCTTCTCCCCATCCTTGGATGATCTGGGAAGTTTGGTAATGTTGTGGTGCTTTTAAAGTTTTTGAGGTGCCTTAAAACCAATGGGCAGAAAACCCAAGGGACAATGTCTGAGACTCTGCCACTAAAATTGGTCTTGTGTGTTCTCTTCAAGAACCAGCAATCCTGGACACACACACAGTACTATCGCCAGCTCTCCAAACTAGCCCTTGTAAAGGTGCTTCTGTCAGACACTTAAGTCTTCTTAAAGAGCTGATCAAATAAAAAGTCTAAACTTTAAGGGTCTTACAAACATCTACAGTTTTCCCATAACAGTAGTCAAGTGAGAGAATGCTGTGAGGCTTTGTTGGTCACAGAGGACCACCTCCTTCTAATTATAATTGTTGTATGTAAAACTGACTGCTTCATATTTCCTCTTGGTTCATTTAGAACTACTCTATTATTAAATTTATGGTTAAAATCTTCTATGCTAAACTAAATAAAGAAGAGTTAATTTTGTTTAGATTGCATCAGAAACAGAGGTTCGTATCACTTAAGTCTCAAGGATAAGTGAATGGGTGAATCCAGTAAGATGGATTTTGCTAACTAGTCAGATCCTGGGGTATTCCAACGATTCACTCAGCCAGCCTTGCTAATGTTTTCAACTTCACTAGTCACAAATGTTTTGTGCTTTATCATTAGATTGATTTACACGTTTCCACTACAACTGTCTCCTGGGAATTATGTCCTGTATTTCCTTTGGGAATGTAAGTGCGACACAGTGACTGAATCAAGGGTAGGCCTCTGGGTTTTATTTCCAGGCCTACCTCCAGCTCTGTGAGAGTGACCTTCAACAAGTCACTAAGGTCTTGTCTACACACACTTGCCCTGATTTAGTTAAACTAATTTAACTAAACCCACTGAAACCTCTGTGTGGCTTAACTGGGTTAGCCTAAATCTGTTCCCAATTGATTTAAGCCACTCAAACTGAAAGAAGAGTGTTCACACAGGGGATTATATTGGTTTAACTTCACATCTTTACATAAAATGGAGCAACTCTACCCAGAAACTCTTCTCTCTCCAAGCTTCAGTTGTCCATCTATATTACCTTCTTTTCCTCAGGCCTTGATCTTTTTATTTAGGCCAGGGATTCTCAACCTCTCTGTTTCTGAGGCCCCCCAAACATGCTATAAAAACTACATGTCCCACCTGTGCCTGGTTTTCTGTATCTAAAAGCTACGGCCGGTGATAAGGGGTAGCAAGCAGGGCAGTTGCCCAGGGTCCCATGTCAGAGGGGGCACCATGAAGCTAAGCTGCTCAGGGTTCTGCTTCAGCGCTAGGTGGCAGAGCCCCGGAGCCCACGCTTCACCCCTATGGATCGGGACTTCGGCTTTCTGCCCTGGGCCCCAGTAAGCTTAATACTGACCCTGCTTGGCAGACCCTCTGAAACCTGCTCCCTTGGCTGAGAACCACTGATTTAGACCATGTTTACTCCACAGGGCTATAGCCATGGTGCCGGAGCTATGCTAGCAAAACCCTGCATGGACGCAGCCAACACCAATGGAAGGCGTTTTCCCCATCTGTGTAGGAACTTCACCTCCCTGAGGGACGGTAACTAGGTCAATGGAAGCATTTTTTCACCGATCTACCTATGTCTGCACTGGAGGGTAAGGATGGCATAGCTAAGTTGCTCAAAGGGATGGATTTTTCAGATCTGAGAGACAGAGCTATGTTGACCTACATTTTAAGAGTAGACCAGGACTCTCTTAGACAATGGGGTCCTGATAATGGTTGGGTTCTGTAGGAACTACTGTAAAAAAAGAAAAAAAGGGTATTTCAACGACCTGTCTACCTCACAGAGGGAGAAGGTGAGCCTTAATTACTATTTGTACAGCACTCAGAGACAGTTAAACAAGGTGCTAGACAAGGACAAAAAGTGTTATTAAGCAGCTACACAAAAGCTTAGCAGAGTTCCTTGATGCAACAGGCCTCTGTTCCTTTATGCAGAACTCAGCCTGCGCAGTGTATAATTTCAAGCAACTGCATTTTCTCCCATTCCTAAGGTGTTCCTTTGCTGGAACCTGATCTCCTCTTCTGGAGTTGATTCCCAACTACGCAAAAAAAAATCTCCCCCTATTGTTACCTTGAAGAGTATGTGAAGAAGTTCCTGCTAAGATTTTCCACTTCCACACTCAAAAGCAGACATTCATCTAACATTAGCCTACTGCCTACCACGACTTTTTCCTGGGCAAGTGACATCATCTGTTGAGGAGATATGTATCAACCAAAGGGAAAATCCTACACAAAGCAGAAAAATAAGGGACTCTCAGGACACTGGGATACAACAGTAACTGCAAATCCTGTGAGTCTGGTGGACTTTTTCTTCTATTCCTTCAATAGGAAAGAAAAATGGGTAAACCAGGGATCATCAGTATTTAAAGATTTCACATGTAACAGTTCTGTTTATTGTACTTCCACATATTAAAAAAGGCTCAAACGGTGGTGCTGGAACAATTTGTATACTGGGGTGCTGAAAACCATTGAACCAAACTGTAAACCCTGTATATGATGAAAACCACTTCAAGCCAGGGGGTGCTGCTGCACCCCCAGCACCCCTGGGCTCAGGTCTCCTGATCTGCTTAGTTAGTTGAAATAACCCCTGTCCCCCCCTCCCCAAGACTCTGCACTAGAAGCAGTATATAACAGGCAGTGCTGATGTGTCTGCACACTGACTTCCTTTCCACATTTCAATGAAACAGAAGTTTTAGGTTTTCCTTACACATCTGTGATGATCAATGCATGGCATGGCCTGGCTTGGCTTGATAAGTGCATTCATTACCCCAGCTTCTCCACTTGCAGTCTATGACCCATAGGGGAGCTGCTGAACACTAGCATTCAGTCAAGTATCAGAGGGATAGCCATGTTAGTCTGGATCTGTAAAAGCAGCAAAGAATCCTGTGGTCCATTGTGAAAGAATGAAAATGAAGTGGGGATCACCATAAACACTAATCTAATCTCTGCTCTTGTTACCTAGGAGAGAGCGTAGGTGAAGGCTGGGAGCCAGAAGGAGTTTCTACCAATTTTTTCTTACTGCAGATCCACTTGTAGGAAGACATTACAAGAGGTCAAAACACTGTTATGGAAACTGGAGGTTTCTATTATACACTGAAAAAATGCTAGCATTAGCACTCCTTTAGAGATTTCATGTCACTGAATGCCTGGCACTTAACCATTGAACAAACTGAGTGGAAGAGAGAAAAGTCATCCATTTCATCCCAACTCTCGTGGAACAGTTTCAATAAAGACGGGCATAAACCTCCAAAAATTATACAAACGAACATATACTCCGCAAGCCTAGGTATGGAACAGATGCCTTTCCTCTGCCACTCAGTCTGTTCTACAGTTGACATGCCAGGTGTTCTGTGACAAAAGTCATGTCTCTCTCACATCACTCCATTCCTCCCCCCTCTTCCATTTACTCTTGATTTTGAGCAGACTAAGGGTATGTCTTCACTACTCGCTGGATCAGCAAGTAGTGATTGATCCAGTAAGGATCAATTTATCACGTCCAGTCTAGATGTGATAAATCGACCCCCAAGTGCTCGCCCGTCGACTCCTGTACTCCAGCACCGCGAGAGGCACAAGTAAAGTCAATGGGGGAGCAGCAGCAGTCGACTCACCACGGTGAAGACACCATGGTAAGTCGATTTAAGTATGTCAACTTCAGCTACGTTATTCACGTTTGAGAGAGTTGGACAGCTTTACATTACTGTCCAATAGCCACTTCTTTATGTAGTGGACTTTCCACAGTAGCCAGGTGGTATGGCTGGGAAGGGGGATTTCAGGCAACGTACTAAGCAAAAAGAAGTCTTGCCACAGCAGCAGTTGCGCTTCAGTTGCTGTCCCTTTTTCCAGCAGCCAATCTCAAATTCCTTGCTTTAAAAAAAACAAAAACCAACACCTCCAAGTAAGGGAAATTTAACCAAACACAAACAATACTGCTATGAACAATCAAAAGGAGAAAATAATAACAGGCTGATGCTTTAATGTGGTTCACTACAACCTGAATGAACTGGCCAGAAAATAAGGGGAAAACTATTTCAGAAGTGGGGTTTTTCAAGTAACGACTACTCTAAACAGAGTGAATAGTTTGCAGTTTGATTACCTGTTCAAGAGGAAGGTGGGTTAACACTGTGCTACTTATACTTTAAGCTTCTAAGGCAAGAGGTACTGCAGAGGAGCACAGTATGTTATTACAAGCATTAATGAAGACTTGCAATACTTCTGTGAAGGAGATACTTATCCCCACTTTACAACAGGAGAAAGAGATGCACAGAAGTTAGTTGTCTTGTCCAAGGTACACAGTCAGTAGAAGAGAACAGAACAGAACCCAGGAATCCTATTAGTCAACAGCTAATATATTAACATATGTACCATTTTCCTTATAAAATACAGATTCCTTAGAATGTCTAGATCTGAGTATATTCTGACTCCCTGTATTTCTCTTGACCTCAGATTTCCTGTAGATAGGAAACTGGCCTGCTATTACCACATTCACCAACCTGCACATGTTTGTAGTACAGGAATCTACAAGCTAAGGCCAAAGTCTCTTTTAAAGTCAGTTCCTTCTCAGCACTTCACAAAGAGGTCAAGATCATGTCAAAAATGTAAAGAACTTCTTACAAAGAGGAAGGAGACTGCTTCATTCATAGCTACCCATTAGGTTTGTCCCAGAGCCCACTTTCACCACTCTTGAAAGCTGCACCTTTTAATGGATTCCTACAAGTGCATCTGATGTCTGTTGGTATCATCAAATACACAAAGGCTCAGATCCACATGGATGTACCTGCATCACACAATCTCTTGCATTGCTGGTACAAACGCTGAGTTGGCTTGAACTATCGCAACATAAACAACTCAAAAGTTATGGTTAGAAGCTTGGGCTAACAGGCCCTGGAAACTGGTTGAGCCACTTACCAGATATTTCGAGTGCAATGGGTTATTAAATTATTTTCAAACAACACATTAAGAAGTCAGAGGGTGCGGATGCTCTAACAGAGTCAGAATGACCATTTTAATTGGTGGCTTGCACTCACAATTACCAAAATGACAAAGATTATTAAGGGAATAAGTTATAATCAGCAACTTAAAAAAAGTTCTTAAAGGTATTTTCTGGCCTGACTTAATAGATAAAGAAGCCTACTGGGATATAATTTCACGTATGCACCTCCTAAAGGTGCTGTTATTAACTGACATGCTTCAGCCACAAGATTTCTATAGATTGCTAGGCTACAAAGCTACAGGAAAAGAATCTATGAACAACTGCAGTGCAAACCACAGATTTATTCTGTTCGCAAGCAGATCTGTTCAAAGCAGCATCCTGCTTACCACTTAAATCCCTCTAAAGGGCAGGCTGAAGCATGTTGGAATTCCATCTTCCTCCCCCATTAACCACCAAAATTCCCTCTGCATTCTTCCTCAAAAGTTTCTGCTTTTTGGAATGATTCAACCTCTTCCATTGCTTCCCACTAATGATTGAGGGATTGCAAAGCCGCACCACCACAAATCAACCTTCAGTATAAATACCCCTTCATTACAGTGGCGCCACACAAGAGCCTATACTTGAAGATATGCTAGCTTTTCCCTTGTAAACCTGAATAAATCTTGATGGACTGAACTTAATTATGCAAGATCTAAAACTTCTATCATAAATACATTCTCTAAGGAATATTAGTTTCAAAGAGTAACCCAACTAGAAAAATAACCAAGATGACGACAATAAGTTTTGTTACGTCCAAAGACTAAGTACATTTAGCTCTACGGTCGGGCTGGAAATGATCACTATTCCAGGCTTAACTTAGAGAACATTTACTTTTCTAAATGCACAGCCTTCAGAGAGTTGAGACTAAATTATCAGCCCAGCTTCTTGGCCTCAACTTTTAAATCTAAAAGCAATGGGAAATTCAGTCTTGCCAATAATGTTATCTAAGTACAAACCTTCAACATGACTTACATAAATGAAAACCAGTGATTAACTGCACTGAAAAACAGGCAGTGAAAATAGGAAGGCTTTTATATGACATGTTATGTGATTTAGTTTGGAAGAATATTTTTCTCCCTCAAACACTACAACGCACACATATTACAAAATGAAAAGCTTTTAACTGCAATTCTGTAAGCAGAATACAAGGACAGAGTCCCGAGTCTACTAACTAGGTAGGCGTACCATATTTATATATTACTGTACATGTTTTTTCAGCACCCAACCTACAACAGCAAACAATACGAACACAGTATAAACACACCTGATTGATATAGAGCTGGCTGAAACTGCAGCGTAGGTCTTAAAATTGACATTCAACTGTCCAAACATGATTTCACTATTAACAATTTTCCACCATTTGATGCAATGAACTATAGTACAACATTCTTCACAAGCATTATTAGGGATATATATCTGGATATTCAATTTTAATTATTACAAGAGAAGAAAGGAACTCAGGATTATGTTCCATCATCCACCTTTCAGGCTCTTAACACTTTTTGTATTTGGGATCAGTTATGATGACAAAGTAATGAAGTTTCCATAGCTTCTCAGAATTTTTTTTCCTGTGTTGTCCATGTGCGATTCCAGTTCTCTGTTAATGACATCAATTCAGATTTACAGTGAGACTGCAAGAGTTGTATCAACCACTTGTAATCTGCCAAGTCACTTCGACACCCCCATCAATTGCTTTTGTAAATTTAGTGTCTTTGTAGAGTCCTTGTTGGTTGTGCAAAGCCTGTGCTATGTTTTGATCAAAATCTTCTTTATGTCTGTATATCCTGCAAGTATCAACATTCTTCTGGAATGTTTGTAAAAACACAGACACGCATTCTTCCCGGCAGTTCCAGTGAGTGCCTTTGGAAAGGCTGCGATGTCAATCTTATTTTTCCAGGCAACCAACCATGAGGCTGATGGTGAGTGTGGAAGAGTTTCTGAACTTCCAGAATTTTCTCAATGTTCTGCTTAACATACAAGAGACGTTTAGGATGACTGTCCGTGAGAAATCCTCAAATATTTCCATGTAATTTTTGCTTCAAGGTTGAAAAGGAAAATGGATTAATAGGCAGGTGATGTAGTCATAGTTTTGATACATTGCACAGGAATGTGATAACATAAATACACTGCAGAGACATTTGACGTATCGCATTCCTGTCTAATATGTCACATGCTTATATCACATCACCTGTTCACTAATCCACTGCCAGAGAATTTATTGTAACATTCCAAACCTATAAGTAACTTCAAACAGCTGCCTAACTCCTCCCCCATCTCCTAAACACCCAACATCCTTATCCTAGCAGACAAGTAGTTTCTTCTTAATGAAGACATATATACATGGAAATATGCATCTACATACAGACAGCTATGCACAGTCTTAGGGAAAGCGTCTAGTAAAAGAAAACACTCTAATATCAGAAACGTGTTTAATGCATTTCCACAGTAATGGCAGACACACTGCTTCTATCTCACTGCTAGATTACTGTGATAGTGTGCACAGTTACATTAACGCCTCTCCAAAAAGATGGCTAGGCCGAGTGATGCAGTGCTTGTTCAGAGTCAAAGGAGAGAGAAATCTCAGCTGACATACTATAAAGAGAACACATTGAATGTATATATTTGGAACGTGGGATATCAAAGACACAGTTGGTGGAAATGCATTCTCAAGTTTTACCACTTTAACCCTAGAAGATTTCTATTTGTGAAATAAGGTCTATATTTAATAGGGTATTTGGGTCCAGGGCCCAGCTAAGGAAAAGGCAGCACCTAAAAGACAAGTTTACCTTGCATGCAGGTACTTCTGCAAGTGATTCCCTCATGTAGTGCCCTAGCCCCATCCCATTCACTCCACTGAAAAGGAGCACAGTAGAGTTTGGAAAGGTTCTGCTGATGACATCATGCTAGTGAGTGTGGGAAGATCTGCTCCTATCTAGATATATCAGGCACTTATGTTGCCTCCAGTACCATAGCAACTGAGTGGCTCATCATCTTTAAGGTATTTATTCTTACCTCCTCGTGAGGCACGGAAGTGCTATTATCCCCACTTACAGATGGGAAACTGATGCACGGAGAGACTAAGTGACTTGAACAGAAAGTCTGTGGCAGAGCAGGAAAATGAACTCAGATTTCCTGAGTCTCAAGTTAGTGACCTAACCACTGGACCCTCCTTGCCATTCGCTTTTCCTGCCACTCTTCTGAAGTGCTTTTCAAGGTCTTCCCCTGAAGGAAGCAGGAACGTAAGGAGCTTTATTCTTGGAGATGCACAGGTAAGGCAAAGGAGGCTTTACATCCCATCCACTGCTCCCTGCTAGGTTTAGGGGAGAGGAACTAGCATGCTATTAAAAAGCCCAGCTGTTGCAGCATCCTGCCTCCAGTCAACTCAAAATACAGGATTGTTGCAGTGTATGAAGAAAAAACCTCATTAGCAGGGTAGTATAAAGATTTATTTTCTGGGCAATGGTGACAGTTGGTATTCCTCAAGAAAAAGAAAAATAGCTCTGCTTGATACAGATAGCTTCTCTTTGGCCTGAGTGCTCTGATGTTCAAGATAAGTGAAGGCATCCAAGACAATAAAGTGATCTTATTCAGACAAAACCTAGTTGAGTTTCAGATTAATCCTGGTTTGCAACAGCACAGAACTACAGGTAATGGAGGCGAGAGAAAAAAAATTTCACACAGATCTGCTTCGCAGACCATTATCTGCTATGAAGTAATTCTATCAAAATTAGTTATTTCTTCTAAAATACTTCAGCGACGGAAGATTTTCTTCTGTCGCTGTAGTAAGTATCTTCCATTACAGCAGCACAGCTGCAATGTTTCTAGTGTAGACATACAAAGACACAATGGCCCTTTCTCATCCCATGCAGTAGTCTTCTGAAGAACAGGTACATCATGATTTGACATCATCCCTGAGAACTGTGAGTAAGTGATACTTAATTTACAGTAAATTATGTTACGAAGGCATTATGATAGTCTACAGGCCACACTTCTAGATGCAGACAAAGATGTGGAATGGATCTCAGCCAGCATGCCAGAATCTGTCTGCTTGGTCCAAAAGTTGAGCATTGGACTGGAGGTTCATTAGCATCCCAAAAAGACAAATCAGCTCAAGGATGGAGAAATGCATTTCCATTCTATGTATCTACCTGGTAGGATGACCAGATTCCCGATTTTGTAGAGACAGTCCTGATATTTGAGGCTCTCTCTTATATAGGTGCCTATTACCTCCATCCCGATTTTTCACACTTGTTATCTGGTCACCCTACCACCTACTTAGGGGATAGAGTACGACCTACAATGTCCAGGGTTGCCCTGAAGAGAATAAAACCCCTTGACCCCTGAAAGGAGAGAAAGTGTCTGGAACCCGTTCTCCACCCTGATGTCTCAAAAGTAAAGGACGCAGATCAAAGGGGTCCTTTATCCCAGAACATGTGCTGCATTTGGGGCTTCAGTTAGAATGACACAAAAGGAAGCTGCCAGGATACTTCTGGAGGAGGGGGTGTGAGATGGGTGCAGGTGACATAGCTGGAGCAATGCACATTTTCCATGCTATCCTGCATCCTTGCTATCAATAAGAATTAGCTCTGAGTTTGTGCTTCACTATTTTGAAGCAGAAGATCCAGAGGCAATGTGATAGTAAAACAAAAGTCCTGTACAACTTTATTGAAATTGCTGCCATCTTGTTTCACTTCTGTAAAGGCAGATTTTTCCTTCAAATTAACATTTTTGGATCTAGAGGCTTAAGGGAGACAAAGGCAGAAAAAAGCACGTAGTGCTTTGATCACAAGGCAATCCACACTTCTAGGATCTGGGGAGTTTTCCAGTCAAGGTGGTTGCTGCAAAGGGGATAGGAGTAAAGGGTCTCTGGGACAGGCAATGGATGAGGAGACCCTAGACTTTACATCATAGGACATTTCAGAACATGAAATCAGATCTAGCAAGGTGAGATACCTGGAGACCCATAACATGTTACATTGCTCTTTTTCACATGAGTGTGGGAGACCCAGCTGCAGGTTACATCTTTTGCTACCCACTTTTGATGGAATGGAAAGGAGGAGAAAGGAGGGAAGGAGAGAAGCCTTTTAAAGCTATCTCTTACCCCATTCAGCAATAATAGGCATGACGACGTTTTAAAAGCTGAGCTTGGTTAGATGTGCATCCAAAAGAAGCACATTTTCAAAGCCATGTGTTAGAAAATGTTTCTTTCTGGCTGACGCCTTGCAGCCTCTCTGATTTCCACATGAAATATTTAATAAGCTAAATATGCTCTCAACTTGGTATGCAGTTCTTCGTTAATTAGAAGCATCACAGCAGTGACAGCCACCTCAGCTCTTAAGGGCACCGACTACTTCAATTAATCATCTCAAGTTATTCAGTAGCAACATTTTTGCCTTCCAACCATCTCCACCTTCTGCTTAACTTTTCCTCCCTCTCCGTGTTTTCCCAGTTTCTGCGCTAGTAGCATCCCACTCTGCCAACAGCAAGGCCCCGTCTCTGCCAGGATTGTTAAAGCACCATGGACTAAGGAGAAAAGCCACTTTCTGGCTAGAAATGTGTTGAATTACCCAACCAGTTGACACGTCCGTACAAGGCAGCCATCTTGCAATAACTGGCAGTTCAGACAGTTTGCTGACTCTAGTGGAACACCCCCTTAAACAACAAAAAACAGACTCGAGACAGGGCTCACATGGCCAAATTTAGGTAACTATAATGTACTTAATAATTTACTTTACAGACCAGCGATGTATTATATACATATCATATTTAGAAATAATTTGCCTGTATCTCTCAATACCTTTCTTTCCAGCTACTTAGGTCAGCGTAGTACTTAGTTTTCATGTCTATTTTTCTTCCTGTCATTTACTGCTAGTGATTTTTCAAAAGCAGAATCTTTGTCTCTTAACAGTTTGTCCACTCCTTCTGCTTATGCCTCACCTGAGTTAGTGACCATGACCCAGTCCTGCTTCCAGTGAAGTAAACGAGACCATGACTGGGATTCCCTGTGTTTCTGCCATCACTATTAGCTGTTGTAAAGATAACTGCAAGGCCATGAGGCTGATGGTTTCAGGTGGGTAACAAACAGGAGCAGCAGACAAATGCTAACAGACGTTATTCTCATGCAAATGATACTAAAAATAAAGGAAGAGAGATTCAGAAGAGAGGATGTACTCTAGAAACTGACTCAGCGCTTAGTGGAATTTTGCTTTACAAGTTTCTCATATAGTAACAATGGATCTTTAAAACATGTTCCTCTCACACAAAAATATAAATTAAACATGGCATTAAAAGAATCTGACATTTTCTTGGGAGTGTGAGGACGTTTAGTTGATGTATTTCAGCCCATGTAAAAATGCAAGCAATAGCTCAATATCCAAGATAATGTGGGATGGAGGTATCAAGAATACAAGCAGATACATGCACACATCGGCAAAGAGAAAAAGGGGAATTATGGAGGTCAGAAAATGGGACGTGCAAACTTTCATCTCTAGGTCACTGCTTCAAATTCAGTCCAATGTATTAGTGACCAAAGGGTTAGACCTCCTGAAGACTTTCATGAGAATGGAGGGCGTTTTGCTCCTTGTAAGATCAGAACCCCTGAATGAGCCGTGGGATCTGGATCATACCTCTCCTGATCAGAGCGGAGACACAACGGTAGAGTGCTCTCCGCCTGCCAATAAAACAAATGTGACATCCTACCCTTTAAAACATGAGAGACTAACAAGAAATTATACAGCAAGGCAGAAATTCTAAGATGAGCTCATTTCTCTTACGTGTACAATGGTTTCAGCCTCTCTGAAGCCATGGAATTACAGAAGCAAACCGCAAAAATCACAGAGCCCTGGTGTTGAACACAAACATTTGGATCTAAAATTGATGACAGAAAATTATTGATGCAAAAAGAAAAATCTTTACAGATTCCATACCATTTGCAAGAGTTTGCCTTTACACACTATAGTGTACAAATAAGAATCAAATTAATCTAGTCCCATAAACTACGTCTAAAGCTCCTTAGCCTGTTAAATAAAATTCAAAGTAATAACAGTGATAACTACTGCTTCCCCCAACGCGCAGAGTGCCTCTCTCCTCAGTCATCCCTGCTCTGCAGAAACTGCAAGGCTGAAACAATTGATCTTTTCTGTCAACACAGGACAGCTGCTGCAATTGTACACACAGTCCACTACACCCTCCTGCCAGTTCTTCTTTTTAGTAGCTTTAATTACAGCCTGAAACAAAATATTTATAAAACGCACCAGATAAGGAGTCCACTGAATAGGGATGAGGAGGTAGTAATGAATTATGTTCAACATTCGTTAAGCCAGCACCAGGGCAAACATCTGCTGCAAGGCTGTGGTGAAAACATTTCTATCAACTCGGCCATCTTGTCTGGAAAATTAAAAACCCTGAAGGGATGTTTGCTATTAAAGTTTCAGCCATTCGTGGAGCAGCTTTCTGACTGACGCAAGTGACACACAGACTAATACTGGTGCTATGAAAATAACATTTTAATAGCTGTTCTCAAGGATTTCTATTCTACATGCAAAAATGTACAGTCAGCATGGATCCAACATATATATTATATATGGTTCAACTATATAAAAACATATATATACACAAACACATACATAAATTAAATGCACAGACAACAAACAAAAGCAACATGCATGACCTGACAGAAAAGACCAAGGGATTTATTTGTGCATGGTAGTGCGAGTCTGGGAAATCTCCCCTGCCTCTGAAAATTGCAATAACTTCATAGAAAGGTCACGAATTTCTACCCCACTGTGCGTTTTGCCCTGTGGTTGGCACTATCTGCTAAATGTAGTACCAAAATGCCACTCACCTTCACGTGAAGCTTTCAGGAACTTTTTGTGGCTCTCTCATCTCCATGAACATCACTAATCCCTCTCCTTCCAGAAATAGCTAAGAACTCACCTGCGCCATGACGGACTGAGTTCATTGAGACTGCATGCTTCTGTCAGTGTCCTAGGCCGTCCAGTTTGTTAGCTCTCAGGGAGGAGTTCAGTTAGTCATTAGATGTAGGTGTGGATAGACTGAAGATGCAGCCCTGTATAAACCTCAATGCAGTTCTCTATTCCTGAGGTAACAAAGGAATGGATAACTGCAGCAAGGTCTGCAGCCAAAAGAAGTGGCCACATGTCACCAGGCAGATAGCAAAAACAGAGTGCAACTTGAACCTCCAGGAGTAGATCTGGCTCTCGCAAAATTCCTAAATTCCAAAGTCTCCTGGAACAGCAAGCATACTCATTCAAAGAGAGGTGTTGAAATCACCTGCACCCACTCCGTCTTGCTTCACCCATCATTCAATCATTACCCATGTCTTGACTGGATTGCACTTCATCCAAGTCACTGGGTCATATGAAATGTAGAAACATTTCTCATCAGCATACTGAAAGCATTGCAGCCCATGCTCTGCATTCTAGTTTGCCTAATAGCCTCATATATACATTCAGGAGAAGTGGTGAGACAGAAGCCCCTGGATCTCTTATGAGACGACCACTGAGGCAGCAATGCAGCTGCTGAAAGCTAACATCCTCTCGGAACCTCATGCAAATGAGCAAAACTAAGAGATAGGAGGGATTTATATTGATCCAAAGCCTTCTAATTCTACATCCTCATACTTGCAAGCCTCTTCACCACAGTTGCAGTCAATCAGGCAATGGCTGGCAGACAGTGGGAGAGATGATAAGAAATTTCTGTCCACTGGGATTACCACATCAACAGGCCAAATACTGCCATATACTATTCTAGCACTAAGATGTAAAAGTAAAAAGAACCCCCCCCCCTTTATTTAACTATAAACTCCAAAGAGAAAATCAAATGTGGACAGGGGCTTTTACTGATTAACAAGGGTTTACATATTTCTCACAGAACTTCAGATTTTAGATGACACCTAATTTTACCAGGCAAGATAGGAGCCTGTAAACGTCCACTATTGGGGTTCGCCCCTCTCTGGGGCGGCTGGGAGCCAGGATGCCTCACTACCTGAGTCCTGTGCACTGGTGAATTAGTCTGGTGGGTCAGGAAACAGCCAGGAGCACAGGCCCTCAGGCAGGGGCTGAGCCAATAGTCTCGTCTTGGAGGCCCCGGTCCTCGGTCGGGGCAGGGCAACAAACAATATTTCAGGGCTCAGACCCTCAGGCAGGGGCTGAGCAAACAGTTCAGTAAGGTAAGCCCAGGTTCCTGGACCTGAGCGCAGGAGCGAGGGGGAGACTGTCACCCGTGAATGGGGTAGCAGGGGGGACGCAGGCCCGCCCACTCCTCTGCTTCTCAGCCCGGGGCCCTAACAGCGGCAGGCAGCCCGCTGTGTCAGTGGGGATCCTGGCCGCAACACACTGACACTGGCTCTGGGTGTGCTGCAGCCAGACTAGGGTTGGCTGCCCCCGGGCTACTTCCGAACTCCCCCTCTACCGGTACCTTTGTCTCAGTGGCGTCTTCCACAGCATCCCACACCATGGGCTCCTCAGGATACTGAGCGAGGTGTAAACTGGGCAGCTCCTCAAGGTCCCTATGTACCAGTTGGCTTAGGGGCTCTTCCAGCGTCTGGTTGGCGTCCAGTCCCCGCGGGCATGGCCAGTCCTCGGGTCGGTCGCAGGCGGCAGGAGTCTCCCTAACAGGAGCTAGGGCATCAGCATCTGGCCTCTCTGGCAGCCAGGCAGCTTCTGAGCCCTGGGGCTGGGCTTTTATACTTCCTGCCCTGCGCCATGACCTCTGAGGGGCTGGCGCAGGCTCCGTTGACTCCGCCCACTTTGGTGTCCGTAAGGGCTCGTCCCTCTCTGGGGCAGCTGGGAGCCAGGCCGTCTCACTACAGAGCCCAATTAGATTTTCTTCAAGGCCACATTTACTTTCAATAGGAATAATTTAAATTAGAACTACTTACCTGCAATGGATACGTTTGCATCAATGGGGCATGAGGCACACTGCGCATGACCTCGGTGGCACATGTTAGACAGAGAAAGAAGATTGCCAAGCAATCACCAGGCAATTAGTTCCACATTTTTAACATCTTAAATGGGATGGGTGGGCCATGACACATTGGTCAATGTCTCCAGAAGGCTAATAATAACTATACATTTAAAAACTCTAACTTCCTTTTCAGGGAGAGTAATAGTGTCATAGTCTATTAGTGCCTTTGCACTTGGCAACCATCAGTCCCTGAATGCACATCTATAGTTTTAATAATCTTTTTGGGCAGACTGAAATAAACTGGTATTGCAGTCTCAAACTTTGACTCCCCCCACAAGATATAAAAGCTCGTCTACATGGAGAAATTAACTGGCAGAACTACAGCTGCATAACACTACTTCTATAGCTATGCCAGTATAACATCCCATGTGGACTTTATTCTGGTAGAATTACTCTGCTCCACTATAGTTTTGCCAGTCAGATTCTCCATGTAGACAAGCCAACAGTAATATTTCTCTTAAAATCCAAGCTACTGCCACTTTTAATAGGTACTTCTGCATATCCTTGTTTTCTAACAGAGGATGAATATTTGCTAGTGCTAGCAATGTGAACTCCATCTTCTAACAAGAAAATCAAAAAACAACACAGCATGCTGAAATGTGCCGTTTTATTTCAAATATTAAATAAACAACTTCGGTGTCTTACATGAAATGTGCCTGCTAGTCTGAATCCAGTTGCCAGCAGACAGGTATTTATCTCACAAACATGCTACCACAATCACCAGCCCTAAGAGCTACCCACTCTCCCTTTCCCCACACCTTGGCAGTCAATGGACAGAGACTAAGAACTGAACGGGTTATGGAGACCAAACTCAGCCGCTAAAGTATTTCTTCAGGGCAGGATTTAGATGCAAAGTCAAAAGTGGTCAGAGACTCTTTCATTGCCACAGCACTAGTTTTTCCTCTTCTGTATAGCTCTGAAGGCATCCAATCCAGTGCCTTTCATTAGCAGGGGGAAAAAACAACTTTAAATTAAACTCACTCAGAATAATTTTTTGTGCTATTGGTAATGAAAATCACGGTGCTGTTATTCTGGCACTATTTGTGCCAAGCTCCTCAGCAGAAAGGCATATACAAGTGCATGTGATGAGCCAAGTCAAAAAGTCAGAAGGCTGAGGACACATTCCAATCTTATAACCCTTTTCCATAATAGGAGAGAAATGAGAAGACACAGTTAACTGGAAAAAAACTCTGCATATTGCAACAAGGAAAGTTGCAGTATTGTGACCCCCACCCCCTCCTGCCCGCCACCCCCAAAAGCTTTGCAACCCCCTTTGGGTTGGAACTCTCAGTTTGAGAAATGCTGACATAAATGGGCTTTACATGTTTGTATTTTGCCATTTTTCAATAAATATTCATGCTTTGTTAAAACTCCATGACATTTAAGATTTGAATTTTATGATTTCAGACATTTAAGATTTTTTAAATGCTATGACCGTGAAATTTACAAAAATGGACTGTGAATTTGGTAGGGCCCTACCTATGCTTTTCCTATAAAATCATCTCATGGTATCTGTATGGAGGAGGAAGTTGAACGGATAGTATAGGCCAGCTTCCCCTCTGAAACAAACACGATACTCTCAAACGAGTTTATTTCACTGATTTTTTTTTTTTTTTGAAAGCACGATAGGAAACCACCTATTCTTTTGGAACATTAGTTTTAATGCTTTAGCACATTAAACCACTGCTGGTTTCCTATTTGGCCTTTGACCAAGGGATTGGCTTCAGGAAGCTAAAAGCCTTTTTCCTGGACAGATGTACAGGATTCTAAGGGCGTTTTAGCAGATGAAATACGTGGGACAAGGAGCACGTACGTATTAAAAGATGCAGCAGTTACATCTCTCTTTGTGGTACAGCAGTGAAAGAGCCCCTGCCCCAAACGCTGAGTGCCAATGAACCTCCCTCTCAAAAACTGAGTGTGTATAACATGTCTTCCCACAATCACTTCTGGAACACAAAGACCCATACCAAAATCATAGCAAAAATATAAGGAAGTTACATTCTCCAACCAAAAACCCAGAACCTCCGCTCACTGCCAAGCCTCACAAGTCTCTTGACGAGCCTGGGCCAAGAGATAAGCCTTGCGCACACTTTAAAATTAACCTTTTAGAAGATTTTTAGTTTGGAGGGGAGGGGAAATATTTATGAAGCACCACACCACAGTGCTACTTTAGTGACCCAAATAATATGTACAGATACTATACAAAATCAAAATATATTTAAAAAGTGACTGCTGTTCATTTTTTTTAGGGTGACCAATCTTAGTTTCCATTAACATCAAAGTATGAAGCTCAGTAAAACCTGGCAGCCTCTCCTCACCTCTCAGCAAAGTTTTAGCAGCAGGGACAATGCTCTAAGCAATGTTTCCACCAACACTTCCTTGTTTTACCAAACATACTACAGAGCATTTACTAGTAACACTGTCAAGTAACTTTTTAATTAAAACTCTGCTACAATTGCCAAATAAATGTTCATGTCTCGCTCTGTGGTTTGTTAGCCTCTCTTTTGTGGTTTGTTTGATTATTAGCACACCACAAAATTTGCAACAGGTATCCAAGTCAGTGCAAACCAGTGAAGATCTAAAGCCAGTGAACAGTTTGAGTCAGGACTGCAGCACACGGAGGCTGGGGAGGAGGCGTTGCTAGAGTTGCCAGATGTCTGGTTTTCGACCAGGCAAAGGGACCTTTGTGGCTCCAGTCGCTGTTAAAAGTCCATTTGGCATCATAGTGGGGGTAAAGCAGGCTCCCTGCCTGCCCTGTCTCTGTGCAGCTCCCGGCAGTGGCCAGCATGTCCCTGTGGCGTCTAGGCACAGGGACGGCCAGGGAGTTTCCGCAAGCTGCCCCTGCCCTGAGCACTGGCTCTGCAGCTCCCATTTGCCGGGACCACGGCCAACGGGAGCTGCGAGGGCAATGCCTGTGGGTGAGGGCAGCATGTGGACCCTCCCTGGCCACCCCTGCACCTAGGAGCCAGAGGACATGTCACCACTTCAGGTAAACACCGCCCAGAGCCCCCTCCTGTACTTCGAACCCCTTGGCTCCAGGCCAGAGCCCCCTCCTGCACGCTGAACTCCTCATCCCTAGCCCTACCCCAGAGCCCACATCCCCAGTTGGAGCCCTCACTCTCCCACACATCTCAACCCACTGCTGCAGCCCGGAACCCTCTCCTGCAAGCTGAACCCCTCATCCCTAGCCCAACCCCAGAGCCTGCACCCCTAGCTGGCACTTTCACCCTTTCCTGCACCCCAAACCCCTGCCCTAGCCCTGAGCTCCCTCCTGCACCCCAAACCCTTCATCCTTGGCCTGAGCCCAGAGCCCACACCCCCAGCAAGAGCCCACCTCCTCCTGCACCCCAACCCCTGCCCCAGCCCAGTGAAAATGAGCAAGCGTAGGGGAGAGTGAGCAATTTGGGGGAGCTGGGTGAGACAACGGTTTTCAGTTTTATGCAATCAGAAAACTGGCAACCCTGGTTGCTTGATCTATAGCAGTGATTTTCAACCTGGGGTCCACAGAGTATATCTAAGATTTCCAAAGGGGTCCACACCTCCATTCAGGTTTTTTTTTTTTTTTTGTTTGTTTTTTTTAAAGAGGTCCACAAATGAGAAAAGGTTGAAAGCCATTGATCTACAGCAAATCATTCAAGAGGTACTGAATTACAGAAGGCCTGAAGAAATTCTTCAAAGCAAAGTATAAATCTCTCACAAAAGGCTATTACCCAATTAGAAGATTTAATTAATAGGTGCACAATGTTCCTTCTCAAATAAGATGAAAGTGAAGACAACCTCCTATTGGCCTGTCTGCTTCTCGGAGGGCAGGTATCCCAGCCTTAACAGATCCTGCATGGAGCAGAAAAACAAGAGCTGCCAAGGAACCTAGCAAGCCTTCAAGCAAGTTATGTTAACATTAATAATTAATGAAGGGAGCAAAACAACAGGGAGGAAACAAAGCTTTGGCAGCACGTAACAGTTTTCCTGCTGTCCGTCAAGGACACCTCTCTAATGAAACCAAATGGAAATCCTTTCTGCTTGCTGCAGATGAAGGTGAGGTTTGGGGCGGAGGAAGAACTAAAGGATACTTTCCAAACTGAATCTGGTATTTCCGATCCTTTTACCCAGACAAGAATAATTCATGAGTGGATCTGCCCGACTTCAGTGTGAGGTCAAACTAAAACCACCAACTGATTTGGACCTGTTGTGTTTTTACCAATGGTGCTCGAGTTGCAACAGTCGAAGGGTGACGAGTAAGGAACAACTGGTGAAGAAGCAACAGAAGTGAGTCTTTCTGGCAGCAAAGGCAACAAGATGGATTCCTGCATAGTAACAGGAGCAAACATAACTAAAAGCCTGGAACCAACAGAATGTCTACTATTCCAACAAAGTGGTCCCTGTTATTCACTCATTTTTCTAGCCCATTTCAATCTGACCTTTTTAGGGAACACAAACCAAGATTGAAGAATATGCTAAGAAAGGCTGTGTATCTACTGCCAGCAGGATTCCGTGCTCCTTTTCAAACCATAAATGACAACGAAAGCAATGAGAAGTGTAATAAAACCTAATTTTAAAAATCTCCCATAGCTTTTTCACAGTTTGCTTGAAAAGGTCAAAGCTAAACTCATGTTCTCTGTGTAGCTCAACAGCCTCTCTCTCTCACCAACAGAAGTTGGGCTAATAAAACGTATTACCTCACCCACCTTGTTTCCCCAATATCCTGGGACCGACACAGCTACAACACTACATACATTCAGACCACCCCCTCCCCCTCAACACACAACACTGGTTTGGGGAAAGCAAACAGCAGAAACCAAGGAGTGCAATAGAGTTACTTATGTTAATCTAGGAAGGTAAGATATACATGCTAACTTTAACCAATTACAGGAGGGAGCAGAGAAGACCTTTCAAAATGCAATTCCTACATGCCAGCATGGGTTATTTAGACAGTCATGACTCATGAGATGGGATTCACGGCAGAAGTTCATAGGATATTTTGTACTATAAAGCAACAGGGAGAGGAGAAGAGTGGAAGGGGCACTTTTCCCTGCTCATACTCACACACACAAGCTTTAAATGTGTAAATGAGCCCACTGAAGTCGATGATGTCACAGGTAAATGTTTGCAAGATCAAGGCCTAAGGTATCGCCTCACTCAACTACACTAATTACAATTACTAAGTGACAGTTTACAATCTGCAACTATGCCTTGGACAATTGACATAGCACTGTCAAATACAACACTTGCTAAGTAAAATACCCTTTTTTAAAAACCATACCCCACACAATTGTTGGGTTAAATTCTCTGCTGGTGTAATTCTACTGAAGTTAATGGAATTACATTAGCAGAAAATTCCACATGTAATTTTGGCGGGGAAAAGATTACAAGTAGAAGAAACATATTTCTCTATGAAACAAAAATATTATTCTGGTCTTAAAAGCATATAAATAGAAAAAAATACTCTGTGCCCACGCTGAGCAGACAAATGCTTTTTAGAATGCTCTCATCCTTGCAACAAAAGAATGTACATCTAAAACTGGGAAACAAAAACCTATCACATCAAATGGCACAGAATAATATACGGTGAAACTGTTAAATCAATAAAACTTTAACACAACACTGAAAGTAGAAGATCTTTTGTCCGTATCACTTCATTGCAAGAAGGTGAAAGTCCAGAAATGCAACCCACAGAGTTATTCTATGTGCAGGATCAGACTGAACAGCGGGTAGTAGAAAGAGTGCATTTTCCCATATGCTCTTTGAGCATACAAGTTGTGTAAGGTGCGATGTGGAATTTTTTAATCACAGAACCCGGCAAAGATAAAACTCTGCAGGTCATAAGCAAGGTCCTAACATAAAAACAAAGATATGTGCTTCTGTAAGCAATGATCTTCCAGAATATAAATCATAAAACATTCCAGCTCTATTACTTTAATATAATGAAAGAAAACTCTGGGCAGGAAGCATGGCCTAAACTGACAGGAAATCAGGCAAGACCTTAGTGAAATACAGCCATCAACACTGAAAGACACTGCACATGAATCAACAGTGGCACAATCCAGTGAGCACACAAGCCGTGATGAAGTCAAAATACTCAGATGAGGTTCCACCCGCACTCATTCTCTCTCATATGCAAGGAAAATGAATGCATGGAGCATGTGTTTGGATCCTCAAAAATAATAAGCTATTTTAATTTACTTGAGATCATCACTTCTCTTTCTCCCACCTTGGGCTGTCAAACAAAAAAGATGCAAGGTCTATTATAAATACCAAGAATAACAGCAGGCAAAAATTGTGATTAAATAGGCCAGAGTTGAGATACTGAGGGATGGAAATGTAATGGTGATGTTATTTCACAACCTAAAGAGATAACTTGAGAGATGAAATACGCAAAAAATATAAAAAGTTGTAGACATTCTGTTTATGCTACTGCACAGAAAATACTGGGGATGATGCAGGAAATACAGGGGTGTTTTAAACTCTTTGGAGCATACAACCATAGAATCATAGAAATGAAAGCTTGGAAGGGAACTCAAGAGTTCATAAAGTCCAGCCCACTGAGTTGAGACAGGACAAAGTAAATCTAGATCACTTCTGAAAGATGTTAATCCAACCTGTGCTTAAGAATCTCCCTTGATGGGGATTTCACAACTTCCCTTGGGAGCCTACTCCAGAGCTTAACTATCTTCACAGTTAGAAAATTTATTCTAATATCTAACTTAAATATTCCTTGATGCACATTAAGCCGACGACTTCTTGTCCAGCCTTCAGTGGACACAGAGAACAACTGATCATCATCCTCTTTATAACAGCTCTTAACATATTTTAAGACTGTTCTCAGGTTCCTCCCTCAGTCATCTTTGCTCAGGACTAAACATGCCCAGTTTTTTTTTAAAAAAAATAAAGCTTTCCTAGTAGGTCAGGTTTTCTAAACCTTTTATCATTTTTGTTGCTCTCCTCTGGACTCTATCCCATTTGTCCACATCTTTCCAAATTGAGGCACCCAGAATTGGACATAGTACTCCACTTGAGGCGTCAAAAGTGCCAAGCAGACTGGAGCAATTACCTCCTGTATCTTACATATGACACTTGTGTTAATACATTTCAACGATATTAGCCTTTTTTGCAACTGCATCACATTGTTGATTCCTATTCGGTTTGTGATCCACTATAGCCCCCAGATGCTTTTCTCAGCAGGACTACTGCCTAGCCAGTTAGTCTGTATTTTGTTGTTGTGCATATAATTTTTCCTTCCTATGCACTTGTCTTCATTGAATTTCATGGTTGTATCTACTATGTTCATGTGCCTACTGTATTTTCTCCTCCAGTGCCCCAGAATTCTCAGGATATTGTATTATCCTCTTGCCTGCACAACACTGTCCATCTGTGATGCTTGGCTGAGGGCATGAAAATAGAGACATGAATGACAATATTAGACTCCAAGAGAGACATGGGAAACCTCACCTCATAAAGAGAGCATGTAGTGTCAGGTCAGTTCTTACCCTACCCCTATGAGAAGGGACAATGAGGGAAGCCAAGAGGGGCCTCTCAGTGTGCACGTCGTAGTTTGTTAGCTTTTTTTTTAAATAAAGATTCAAAAGGTTTACTCTGCAGTTAGTTCTGACTGCCTGAAAGGTGGGCAGAGACTTTCTGGAAGGAAATACATGGGGGATAGGCAATGAAAGAGTGGTGGGCCTGTCCCTCTCACAGCTTTGGAGAAAATGTAAGTAAAGAGGGAGCAAAAGAGATTTGTTTGCAGTGTTTTGTGAGGGTTTCTTGGTTGGCAGGATTTATTTCTCAGATTCCTTCCAACTGCTGCAGTTTGGGTAATGAAAGATGCAGCTTTAGGAAGGATCACCTCCTTCGTCACAAAAAAATAAAGGGAACATAATATAAGCTAATTGGAAATAAAGCTAATCAAAGCTGGAGGAATAACAAAGGGCAACAGAAACATTTTCACTCTATCACATCCTATTCTCTGGCCTAGAGCCCAGAATTTTCATTACAACTTTTTTTCTTTTTTTTTGAATTTCACAATAGCATTAGTGAGACCCGGCCCAAGATGCCTTGCTGTACAACCAAAATTTGTAGGAGGTCAGCCTTTCATGAGGTCAAAAACCCAGCGCGTGGAAAGTGTTAGGACTGTTATGTACTAGGGGAGGTTCTTAAAACTACTACTGTTTTGCTCTGAACTCTTGGAGCTTCACAGATCATTAAAGGTTTCTGAACCACAGAGAGAGAAGGGCAGAGTTAGCAAAATAAATCAAGAGTTCCTCTGGGATGCGCTAGCGCTTACTTAGAACAGGCTTTAGGCACAAAGCAGGCACAGAATTAAACTACAGGGAGGACTCTCAAGATGGAAGGGGGGAAAAGCATTCTGTTTTATTACACGGAATGCATCATCCTTTTCTTTAAAGATTAGGGTTTCAGATGCACTGCAAGAAATAATTCAGCTCCTGTCAGGGAAGCTGGGGGAGGGAAAGAAGCATGGAAAATGGGAGCAAAATCAAATGAAAACATTCTGTCCAGATGAAGAGAGTGATGGATTTCACTGTGGTAAGTAGACATTTGTCACCTACTTTTTGGGGGTAGTTGATATTTTACTCTGTTTGTCACAGTCTCTCTGAAGTGTGGGAGGGAGAGGGAAATGTTCCCTGCCAATTCTGCCTTTACCAGATGGTCAAAAGAAATAAGAATTTCCAACCCCCAGCACTGCCAACTCTTGCAATTTTACCACAAGTCTCGTGATATTTGATACTCTTCCTTAAAGTCCCAGTTTCTGGAGTCAGCTGATTACATGACAGTCTCAGGTTTTATTTTACTTATTTTTAATAAAAGGTAATTTCTAGACTGCATAGTTGTAGACAAAAAGATGAAAAACATGAACCCTATAGGCTTAAAAAAGCAGAACAGAAATAAAAATAACACACAATTAATTATTTTTAAAATCTCAAGAGGGACCTGATGTTGCAAGGTATTCACTGCTACAAGGACTTGCTCCTGCAGATATCAATGGTGCAAGTTCAAGACCCTATCTCCCACTGACTTCAATGGAAGTTAAGAAAACAGCAAGACTGAGCTCTAACAGTTTGCTGCAATGAAAGGGATGGATGTTTATACGAAGAAATGCACCGTTCCATAATCCACTTACCGCTGCAAAAAAAATCTGACTATCAAACTTCTGCAGTGAGCACTTCCCTGTGAGGAAGAGTTTTGGAGCAGAAGAGGAAGGCTGGAGGAAAAAGAATGCATTTCTGTATGCCATATTAAACAAATACATTGTGAACTACGGAGGTATAATACCACCACAGGGGTCTGGTAACTCAACAAACCACCTCAGCTCCCTTCATGCCACAGACCCCTCAAATAAAATCACTGCCCCATAACTCTCCGTTCCCAATTTATTCTAGAAGCTGTAAAATTCCAGGGAGTTTTCCTTGGCTAGAAGAAGCTAGTAATCAAGCCTAGCATTTGCTTTTTACAGCTGGTTTGAAACAAAAAGAACAAATGAGTGCATCTGTCTCCTAAAATTATCATTGTCTGACTCTCACAGCACAGTTATAGCAGCATATTACAGGAATATTTAGGACTGAATAATGTATTGGGGGGGGCTGATTTTATGCCAAGATAACACTGTGGATATGGTTCTTACAGTGCATCTGGGCTAGGAAGTAGTGATTTAAGGCCAGCGAGCTGTTATGTGAGAAGAAAGTTAATTTCATGCCCGGTGTGGTGGGCAAGAAACATAAAAAGGTTGTCTACTCACTGCCAAAATCTGATCATCTTTTCTTGGCACACAATCACTTGCCCCAAAACATATTTGCTCCACTGAACCACACGCCCTGGAAACTGGACTCCCAGAGAACTCCCAACTACCCTGATCCTCTCACAATCATGGAACACATGATGGGTCGGAAAATGTCATTTTTTACTTCTGGGACTTGATAGATCAAGAAAATCTCCTCCTGTAAATCTCAACATTGAGAGCTAATACAGTCTAGCCCAGAAACAGAGAACACACCACATTTGGAGCAATACTTGGATGAGTTTTTTTCAATATACTTGGCATAAGTTACAGTACTGCAACTCCATTTGGCCCTCTCCATAAGAGAGGGGGACACTTCTACTAATGCTCATAACATAACAGGAAGGCGAGGGAGGAGAGGAGGGGAAGGGAAATCTTGATAGGCAACACATTTGCTTGCTCCTCAAACATAAGCATGGAACAAGCCTAGCAAACACTCTATTCATTTCATCCATCCATTGGCCTCCTGAGCATAGGTAAGAACAAAATCTGGCCCAAAACCAAAGATGACTACTCCCCCCCGCCCCCAGTAAAACCCATGCACACATGCAGCTAAGACTTTTGCATACATTTTAAAAATAGTAATGACTGCTATGCTAAAATATCTACATGTATTTTAATAACAACCCAAGAATAGGATTGTGTGGATTTTATCACCTGAGAATTCACTGTTTCACAATGTGCTATAATGTGGACTAATGTACTTCATATCCACAGCTTGAGGGGCAAGCCCTCAATCTTCTCTGCACCAGTCCCTATGCCAGTCTGGATTAAATTATGTCCACTAGATGTCTACGAGGGAAAATATAGGACAGAAGGCTTAGTCAGAGGACTACAGCTCTCAGCGCTTGCTTTCTAAATACTTTATATTACTTGAAGTAGAGAAATTCTGTTGTAACACACTTCTCTTGCAAGACAGGGGCTTTCAGGTTCCTTCTTCAAATGCACTCCTCCAGCACAGATGATCATGGCTCTTAAAATACAGCAAGGCCTTTCAACACAGTATGAGCATAACCAAACAACTGTAGGATGGGAGATCTTACTCGAGACCAGGAACATGAATCTTTGTGCTAGTAGAAAGGAAAAACTCCGGTGGTTAAGGTGCTTAGGACTTGGGAGTTGTACGATCAACTCCCTGCTCCACCACAGACATTGCATGACCTTGAGCAATTCATTTACTATGTCTCAGCTTCCAATCTGCAAAATGGGGTAACCATACCTACTTTTCTACCTCACAGTGGTATTGTACAGTGAAGTGGGAATATATTAAAGACCGCGAGGTGTTCCGATTCAACAGAAATGGGGATCATAAGTACAATCAATAGGATTATTTTTGTAGTGCTCTCTCTGTGCCTACTATTATCTGAATAATAACCCTATTGATTGCTGAAAATGTAAGCTGAAGTGTCCATATTTTCCTAACAGATTATCAGGATATTTTTCAGAAACCAAAATACCATGCAGAGCTAAAACAGAGCTTCTTTGGCACTGTGTAGTTACCCAAACTCTACAGCATTATACCTTATTATCTAAAGTTTATAGGTGAGTCAACAATCCCTGGACAGGAAATTTCACAACAAAGATGCTGCTTCAGGAGCCTCTCTTTTTTTTTCCTTTTTAAAAACCACATCCAAGTTCTAAAGCATATCTTCACCCTCTGCACTGCGAAAAAGGCAAACCAAAATGATGGGCTTGCTGCTCCAACCCCATGGAAAATGATTGTCAGGATAGATGAAACTCAACAGGAAAAGAGGAAAAAATTGTGCAAACATCTAAGGAGAGACCTACTTTAAATATCTGAGATTCCCAGGACTCTTTGATTGATGCCTGAGGATCTGGTACAGTCTCAGCTGCTACAAAGAAAAAAAAGCTAATACCTTTTCTTGTAAGAAAGGGAAGATGCAAAATTCAGAAATTCCACTGCTGAAAACTGAAACATTCTTTTCAAAGGGATTCTTGTTCCTACAGCATGAACATGGAATGAGAACTCACGATTCAATAAGAAATTAAACCACCAAGACAATAAAATGTCTTATGATAGCAAATCAAACAGAGGGTAAGGAAAATACAGTGTGTCTGTCTGTGTAACAGAATTAGCAAGAGTCACATAAACATCGTTCTTCCTAAATTGCTGAAAGAGAAAGTTGTGCAATACTGCATCAATTTCTCAAATATTCTTGGCTTAGATCTCCAAGTAGGTATTTTTCCCCACCGAAGCAAGAATTGTGCTCACTGGCTCGTTGACAGAACAAGATGCAATTGGCTAATGGTTCTCTTTTGCTTGCAACAATATATTTTACCTCTAGGTACCTCTAAACCTGCAGAGTAAAATAAACAATAGTTTTCAATCTCATAAGTAAACTAGAAAACAGAATCACTGTGCAAACAAGAGAGTTGATTTATTGCCCATACTACACAGAACTGGAGAGTTCAACGGACACAATGAACCTTTTTATTGTCCCTGGTTGCTTCACCTATGAAGGTTTTCAGTATGCTACTCCAAGGAGCAGCTCAGACCCTGAGCTGTTAGAGTTTCAAATTAATTTCGTCTAACGTTTTTAAAAGTAATTTGATGGGAAGTGAGGGAGGGGAGCAGGGTGAATGGAAAGTTATTAATATCACCAAAACAAATTAATTTGATGAAAATGGGGGGAAAGCTGTTAAAAGCACAAGATAAACTTTAGAAAAATCAATGTAAACAGGCCAGATTATGCCCCTGGACCTCGGTGCTCCTACTGAAATCAATGGTAGGTAGTGGCACATATACATGAAAGGGTAGTCTTTGGCTCCATGTAGACTAACCCAAGGTATGACCTTGTCATTAGACTAATGGCCATACATGGGTGACACTGAGGCATGAAACTGAGCTTGTCCAATGTAGAAAGGCAGAGTTCAGAAAGAAGATTTAAATAACAGATTATGTATGCCTTTAGGATACAACCTGCCACAACAGAACAGAAAGAAAACTGCAACAGAGCGAGAGAGAAAGCATAGGAGAGTGTATGGTATATAAAGCATGAAATAAGAACTACAGCCCAAACTAAGAGGTTGTCCAACATGCAGTCCTGGTTTAGAAATGGACTTTCTATTAATCTGTGTTATGAAATATGGAATAATTTCCTGAGAGGACAAACACAGACGTCATCAGAACTTTTTTAACACCTTTCCAAACCTTCCATTTTTTTACTATCCAAAAAAATAGAGTCTGCATTAGGTTTAACAGTCAAATGTTTCCTCATCTAAAATCAAGGCAAACCATGGTGAATACACATTATTGAATCCCCCTCAATAGATAAATATCTGGTCTTTGTAAACAGCTTTCAGCTCAATACCACTTGGTATGGCAACCCCTATCTTTTCATTGTGTGTGTGTGTGTGTGTGTGTGCGCGCGCGCGTGTGAATATATACACACACATATATAGACACACACACACATACCCCCTACGTCCATATAACGCTGTCCTCGGGAGTCAAAACATCTTACCGTGTTATAGGTGAAATCGCATTATATTGAACTTGCTTTGATCCACCGGAGGGTGCAGCCCCGCCCCCCCGAAGCACTGCTTTACCGCGTTATATCTGAATTCATGTTATATCAGGTCGTGTTATGTCGGGGTAGAGGTATATATCTTCCTACTGTATTTTCCACTCCACGCATCTGATGAAGTGGGTTTCAGCCCACGAAAGCTTATACCCAAATAAATTTGTTAGTTTCTAAAGTGTTACAAGTAGTCCTCGTTCTTTTTACTTAAATCCATGATACTCTCCCATTTGGGCTCAGCTCCTTCAAGTTAAACATTTCATAAAATTCAATGACTTGATCAATCCGCTCCTGCTGTGCAGTGGAAAGTCAGCCACTGCATGACTGCCTAACAGGCTACTATACCTCGAGCACAGACACACTAATATACAGGGTTCCATCAATCAGCAAAGCTAGTCACTTGCTGGGTAAAAAAAACCCAACAAGTCAACATGTTCCCTACTGAAGTGTGGGTTTTTCTGTTTGTTTCTTATGCAAATGAATTAATGGTTCACTTACACAGGGAGAGCAACCAACCCTTCCTGCAGCCTGTTGTTCACACTGGACTAAAGCCCAGTGGGATATCTGCTATGACTGCAGAAAAAAAGAAAAGTGTGAGGTCATCAGATTTATTAGTCTGAAGCCCGGTCCCTGTTTTAACAAGAATAAAACCCTCCTACTGCAATATCCATAGGGTGGAAACACTAGCAGCAATGAGGAGAGCTGAAACCAAAAGAAGCGATGGCTGTTTACGTTGGCAGTCATTTCAAACTCTAATGGAAAATTTCAGCTCTGACTGCATCAGGGGTAGAACAAGTTATTAAGGAAAAAGGTATGGCATTTGAACAAAAAAAACTATACATAGCTTATCCTTATTCGAGTGCTCTATGCTGCTGAAGCAAAGGCAACGTGAGAAATATTGCACCAGAACCAAACTGTGTATTAATAGCCATCATTAGGGGAATATACTGTCCAAACAAAATATATTTCCTGTGGGAAAGGAGGACAATGAGTAATACTGTCCATGCCACGTACACACAGTTAAGTTTAGCTACTGGTGAAAATAAGTTATGTTATACTTTAATGTGAAAAAGCTGATGCAAGGCTAATGTATCATTTTATACCGAGGGAGTGAAAAAAACCCCTCACCTAAATAATTATTCCATTCCCTTTGTTAAAGGAACATCTACTATTTGACCAGATACAGTGAGAGAAAATCATTACCTTTAATTTGCTTACAAGTGGGCTGGACAAACATTAGGCTATTAGCTTAATTACAAACAGTACTGACTGTACAGAGGACAAATACCTCACCAGTCTTCGTGTCATAAATACAGTGACGTTTCTAAACTTCCACTGGTTTGCTGCAATACATTATAGCACTCTATTTTTCAGGAGCTACTGAGGAAGCCAAAATTGTAGATTATTTAACACTAGATTAAGCATTAATGAGGCAAGAATCAGATTGTTTATCTAAACCCCCAATCGGAAATTAAATAAAACTTTATGCTGAAAGCTCAGGCTGCAGTCATTTTGTCCTGCTAATATTAACGGAGTACAGCTTATTCAGTCTCAGAGATAAGTACCCACAGAATTCAGTTTGGGCAGAGGGAATTTGCTGCCTGAAAAGCCAGTATTTTGCCTAAAGAAAAGGATGGTACATATTCAGTACTTCGCACATATTTAATAGAATACATTTTTGGTCTAAGGGAGGCAGTTGATTTTCATGACTTTTTCATAAATACTGCAGATTTCAGACGCTAAATGCAACAGCACCAGCCCGCAGGTACGACTCTAGATTAACTTCTTTCTCTCTTACCCTTTGCTAACTGGCCAAGCCAAAAATCAAGATGCTAGGTGAGCCTCTATGCCTAATGTGGAGACTCAGAGCAAGACTGCACTAAATACTGAATTCCTCCCTACAAAGCCTTACTGTCTTCTTTTTGAAACATTCACTAAGGCTTGTCTACACATGAAAGCTAATTCGGAATGCTGTAGAGTGTGAACTAAGAGTGGAATAGCTATTCCTAAATGATTCCATTATTCCAGAATAAGAGTGACTTATTTCAAATTTGCTTAATTTAATTAAAAACCACACCAGAAAAAGGCACTCTTAGTCCAGAATAAGTGGGTCTACAAATGCAGTTACCAAGAATAGGTACTCTGCTTTAAAATCACATCCTGCCTTATTCCAAATCAATTTTCATGTGCAGACAAACTCTAAGCAACTATGAAATGAGCTCAAGCCCTTCAGCCTGGTGGGTGAAGGCTGGACAGACAATTAGCTTCCTGCCATGATCAACCAGCACTACAGGCATTCTGTAAAAAAAAATAAGTCAGCCATTCAAGGATCTCAGCGCACTTTCCAAAGATAAGGGTTATTGTCATTTAAAAGCTGGCCATAAGAGGATGTGCAGTAGTCTCAATGGAAGTTCAGGGTTCTTATATCTTAAAGCAGCTGTCCCTGAGCGATTTACCCAAGGCCACACAAGCCAACCAGACAGGAATAGAACTCAGCTCTGACTCCCAGCGCCAGCCCTAAATTTGACCAAGCTTCTTCCCTGACAACACAACTCAGTGCTCTCTCTTCTTCCTGGTCCTGACTGGGAATTCTAACAAAGGAACGTTCTCAATGTCTGGTAAGCCAAACCGCAGAGTTGCCTGACCTGTTCCTCAACTCTAGTTCCTAGCCTGGAACAAACAAAGATACCAGTGTGCTTTGCCTCACTTTCTTCCCATCTTTTTACCATTTATACAGCACCACTGTGCTAAGTGTTTTATGAAAAAAACTTATGCCCACCAGCTCCCAGCCCTGTGGCTCCTACAGTCCATTTGTTTTAGGCCTATCCCTATGGTATTTCATGTAGAATTCTTCAGCTCAGGTAATTCAGTGCCATCCGCTGCGGAATGTGGAGTAAAATGAGGGTTACGAACATGGGGCTTACAGAATTTCAACTTTGTTTTTTAAACTAAGGCCCAGACATGGAAAGCTTCTACTTAAAGCTAAAGCAACTGACCAAAGTGCCTTCTTCTAGTTGCACATCTAAACTCAAATTTTCAGAATAACTGAAGCCCGACTACCATTTTCAAAAGCAAGCTAGGCACTTAGGTGCCAACATCACTTTTGAAAACGGATCTAGGCGTTTCTGAAAACGTCGTTCTTAGGGCTATTAAGGGGAAAGGACCAACCAGGTTGCTAGCATGCTCAAAAAGTATATTTAATTCTGCCTCAGCATGGGGTGCATGGACTCTTGAGGTCTCTTCCAGTCCTATATTTCTCGGATTCCCTGAAAATTAGTCTGACATAGTTTGCAATTTTGACCACCAGCGTATTAACCAGAAGAGGTATGAAAAACTATTCACGAGGGAATGAGGGGAGTAGGGTACTAGCAAGAAAAGAGAAATATAAAGTTATATGACAACCCAAAGCAAATTACAAAAATTATATTAAAACAATTTTACACACAGGCCTTCTTCTCTGGGGTATTACACGGTTAACATTTACTGATCCAACTAAAGGTCCATAAACTTGTTAGCTTTCCTTAATCAACTTCAGCATTCCCATTTCAGCAGGGGGCATGCTCAGATAAGAGCTAGCTCTAGTTCCTGTGTGTACTGCTCATAAAAGCTTGAAGAGAATGTTAAAGCTATTTATGCACACGCCCACTGGGAACCTTCTCTCTGACATAATTGCTTTGAAATAAATGGGGAGTGTGAAGACCTAAAACACACAGCTTTGATATACGGTAAATACATTCTTTCATCAGGATCTTTTCCTTGCTGGTTATTCATTTATAAGAAACTGTGTCACAGCTAAAATGCACAAATTGGCAAATAAGAGGATTTCCTTTAAAAGGATATGATACACTGAGGGGGTAGGGGATAGGTGGAGGTGGGAGTGATGGCATTCCTCAAGCAGAGTGTTCTCTAGGAGGCTTGTAGAAAACAAAGCACAGTAGATATAGGACCTCATTTCCATTTACACCCAGGCCAGAGTAAAGTAGCAGAAGTTATAGTCACACCATTCTTAAGGCCCATTTAAACAGTGGTGTAAAGCAGACAACGTAAATTAGAATGAGGTTCAGCCTTTAACAATTTTATTCTTCTAAGCATAATTCTTGTAACATTGCAACAAGGATCTGTGCAAGATCCGAGAGGTATCAGGCAGTAGATCTCTAACACTAAAAGAGGCATATATGTGTATGTATGTCTAGAAGGGGCTTATGCTAGAAACAGAAGTGATATTAAGAAAGTTTGACTGTAAGTGGATTTCTCAGTACATGACGACTGAGATTTATTTAACTGTTCAAAGCAGGCGGGGATAACCTTTGCCCTCCTCTCCCAAGATATGAATGATTTACCTGGAGAGCTCTGATTAATTAGAAGTATATATGACCTATAATCTTGTTTCCATTTAGGACAGGTCACTTCAGAAATAGCCCTGACTCCTTTTAAAATATTTTTTGCAGACTTTGGGAGCAGCTCCCAAGGCTCTGTCTTGCCTATTTAGTCATTTTTCAGAGCTACTCCTAGTGCTGGTCTAGTGGCCATGAATCGGAGAGAGACTAATTTAAGTCATTAGGAGCTTATTTCATATTGGAGGAGAATGGTGGCAGGCAAGTAGTTTGAAGCCATTCTGATGAAAGAAAATCACGGCAGATCTAATTCCATAGCCTTATAGTTTGGAAATTCTCCTAAAGGAAAAAGCAGACCCAAGGAGTCAAACATTAGCTAATACGGGTCTGATCCTACGCTCCTTACTCAGGCAAAACCTCTACTGTGAACAAGAAGTGCAAGATTGAGCACTAAAAAAGCAGAAGCTAAACTTGTGGACAAGAATAGGAAATGGAGATTAAACAATCTGTTGCAGGTCAAGGGTTACTTGTAGATCAGTTACCACAAGGGGCTAAAGCAGCCTGCTCAATACCATCTACTACACTCTACTTCAAATCGCTTCATCTTAATGCTTAATCTTCTCAGCACTAGAAGTTTAGGCCTAGCACAATAAAAATGTAATGCTTGAACAGTGATGGCCTGTATCAAATTTCATGTAGCTTGCAACTTCACAGAACTTTTAGGGAGGGCACAAGGTCTGAGAAATTCAAGTTCAAAAGCAAAAGACAAATTGTACAGCCCTGGAAAATAGGGTAGGAAATAGGCCCCCAGTTTCCCTTACTTCAATGTGTCTTTTCTTTGATATACACAAAAAAAAAATTCTTTTGCAGAGAGAGAAAGCATTTTATTTTTAAAAATACATTTCCGTGTACATGTAGCTGAAATGGACATATTTTTCTTAAGTAGTATTCAATACTCAATTACTTTCCTAGCAGCAAAATGCACTTCCAATCTAAAAGCCAATCTCTCCTAAAAACATTTCTGGAGAGTTATTCTGAAGAATAATGAAGGAAGAACTGCTTAAGCTGATTACATCCTGGATTTTTTAAATATTGCTAAGTATTGTCCAATTTGCTTCAAAGATGTGATCTCTGTACTAACCACCTTCACTCATAAAAATGCAACAAAATAGTAAAGTCAAGTCTATTTGCTCTTGGTGCAGTAACTAATATTTCCTAACATTACCAATAACATTGGTATATTAATCCACGGACAGACTCTCTACGACAAACCTTTCACTCTCCCTTTCTGTTTGATTCATGTGATGGTATTAATGTTTTGTCCATGAGAGACTGTGATGTAACAATATAATGTCACAAAGACATACCTCAGGAGGAAACAACTTAGTATCCTTAGATGATTTAAAAACAAAAACAAAAACAAAAAACTCCACGCACTATTACAATTATTTTTTCCACTCAACATTAAAGTTTGACACAAAATAGATTTAATATTAAGTCATGTCCATCCATTGATGTATAATAAATATTTTCAACAGCATCACATTAATATGAATGCCACTTCTCATCCAGCAAAATAAGCACTGCACCAACATTTTCACTTCACTTGTCCCTAAATTCAGGGCAATACTGAAAACTGCTTTCCAACACCACTCTACAAGTAGTTAAATGACACCTGCAGCATGGAAACCGAAGCTTCTAGAGAGGCTTGGCAATCAGAGCTAATGGAAAAACTAAGCAGATTCCCAGAGCTTCCCAAACCCTTTAAAGTACAACACTCTTCCTCATCTACCTCCCTTCTTAAATGCTTACCAATGTTTTGAGTAGAATTTGACAATTATGTAGTTGTATTAATGTCAAACAAGTAACAATCCTTAATTCAATTTGGAAAGAAAAGTCTTACATTTGCTGTCCAAAGGTAAAAGCAGCCAGCACACACCTCATTCTTCCAGATTCAATCAGATTTTATTTTGAGTTAGGTTTTTCTTAATTACCCACTGCCATTTGAGCTTAAGTTGACGACATAAATGAATTATCCCATGACAATGTCTATATTTAAAATTAGATTTGGGCCCCATAAATACCTTCCCAACCCTCTGTGACCTCCTTCAGTAACAACAAGACTATTTTATATCTTTCATACACAATGCTTACAAATTGCCATTAGAAAAAAATACCATAGCGTTTGTTAGCTGGGGATTTCTCTTCCATACATTTGAGCCAGACACTCAACTGAGGGTTAAAAGGAAACTGCTTCATAAGATCAAATGGTGAGAAGCAACGGGGGGGGGGGGGGGGGGGAGGCGAGTTACAATAAAAGCCAAATTGTACTCTGCACAGTGCTCTTTATTGGGGGCCACAACTCTTTCAGGATCTGAGAAGTTCTTGCGGGTACTGTCTCAGCCCTTTAATGAAGCGTTTCTATGTAAAGATTAAAAACAGAGTGGCAGCAGGAGGAAAAAAATATATTTTCATCAGCAAAATTACAACTCTCTCCTCTTAGGACCTGCTGATAAAGGAGAGAGATGTGCCATGTATACAACAACTGAACGCATCCAAAAGGAGACAGGCTTTGAAAAGAAACTCTCAAATTTCAGGATGACTTAGAACTGGAACCACAAACTTCAATATTTGGGCTAAAAAGAAAACTGCTCAGCCCTTGGTACAAAATGGATCCCAGTTAGCATTCAAGGGGCTTGAGAAACACAGTCAGCTCTTCTATAAAAATAAACAAAAAAATCAGCAAAAATCTATTTACAACTAAGAGAGGAGGAGAATCACCCCACAAGGAGGAGCAAGAAATGTAACAATATTTTTTTTTTAATGACTCTCCAACTGGGTGAGGAAAAGGTTAAAAGTCCTTTCACGGGTGACACACACATCACCCACACATAAAAAGATCCACGCTACCTTTTGGTAGGCATAAAGGCACAAGGTTCCCAAATAAAAATTCCTTCAAGGGGGCAAAATATCATTGTTTGTTATCCTCCCCCCACCCTCTTTTTTTTTTTTTTTTTTTTTTTTTTTTACAGACAGTTCATGTTTGGTTTCAAATCCAAGGCACCAAGAGACTTTCTTCTTTCACTTTGCAATAATCCACTCGGAGAAGAGAAAGCTCCCCCCACCCCGGGGCTTCTCCTTTGGGGGTGGGTTTTGTTCGCAATTTCCTTGGGTTCAGACAGCCCCTAAAAATATCAGGGGAGAGCGGAGGTTGTTCAATCCAGACTGGGGTGGGGTGAGCTTGAAATGAGCCATAAAAGTCCTTTCCCGGCTCTGAAATGCGCCTCACTGCGAGCCGGAGCCCAAGTGGCGAATTCTTGTTGGAGCTCGCCTGGGATCTCGGCGAGCTTGATGCGAGCGCTACAGTAAAAAATAATAATACAAAACCCCCAGCCCCCCAACGCGGAGCGTCCTCTGCGCTCCCTCCCGCTTGCAAGGCCCCCGGCATGCGGGGAGAGACCTGGCGGCGTCTCCGGCAGCCCCAGGTAAACCCGGCTCAGGTGCCATGCACAGCCCGGCGCTTCCGAGCGGAGAGCTCGCCTGTCACTGCAAAGGCGGAGGGAGGCAGCGGGCGGCAGCAGCTTCACATGTGATCTCCGCCGGGCTGCGCGGCTCGGCAAGCGAGCCTCGGGCGCGCTGCAAAAGGCGGCCTGGATCGCCTTGGAAGGAGCCCTGCATGCCGGCCCCCGAGCTACAAGGCCACGGGGGCCCTGGGAGCACCCGCACCGGTGCCTCTGATCACAAGGCAAGCGGTCAGCCTGACTGGCGGAGGTTAAAGCCCCCTGAAAAGGAGACTGTCTGTACAATTCTGCTCCACCAAAGCCTGTCTCCCTCCCCAGCAGAAGCTGGTCCCATAAAAGATACCACCTCACCCACCTTGTCTGTCTAATATCCTGGGACCCGCAGGGCTAAAACAACATGCACAGAATTCTGCTCCTGTCATTAGTAAAGCAGGGATCCGAAGGGAATGGATCAAGAGCTAAATCCTTAAAGAAACACTGAAGGCCTAACAGAGTGTGGTTGGGGAGGTACTTCCCCCTGCCAATGGGCTTGGTGGGCCAGGAGCTACAATTCTTTGCAGAGGCAGTGATTTTTTTTTTTTTTTTTAAGGTTTTTATTTTAAAGAGAAGAGGCGAACCAGGTACCTATCTCCTGCCACCCAGCTCTAAATGTTCTACAGCTTCCCAACCAGCACCATGTGTTTCCGCCTTGCTTTGATGCATCTATTTCTGTGGTTTATATGGCTAGTTAAGCTGCTAAGTGTGTCAAATGTTGCAGCTTAGGGACCTTTTTGTGGCTTCCACTTCCCCACATTATCTATCTATTCTCTGGCTCTAAACATTCAATAACTTCCCAACCAGGGAATATATTCTTCCTCTCCTGTGTTATTTCCCTAGGGCTTGCATCCTCATTTGTTAAATATATTATGACATGCTATTTACCTTGGTCTGCAGCTTTGGGACTTGTGGCTTCCAGTCCTCCCCACCCCCAACGAATTTCACAAATAAATCAGTATAAAAGGATCCTAGCTAAACAATTGGTGACTGGATTGTTAAAGGGGCCTGGACTGAGCTTCCTTTTTCGCAAGCATAATAATACAGGCACAATTATTTGTGAGCGCCAAGTTCTACCTGCAAAAAACTGGGTGACACTGAAAATCTGGACCCTAATGCATATATGATGGGGGAAATTAAATTAACTCCCAGAAAGGTAATTTATAATTAAAGTCAGCTCTCATCTCAATATACTATCTGCCAAAACTGGTCTAAGTGCTGGCAGAACTATCCCACAGAAGCTAGTTCAGCCCATTGAAATGTCCCTCCATGCCCCTTCTGGGCTCCATTCATAGGGTGGAAGATCCATACAGCAGTGGATCTTCTGAGCCTTGCACCTCTCTTCAGTGTGCTGCTGTGCAGGCATCCCCTGTGGAATTAACCGCACAAATTCCTTGCTTCCTTGGCAGCAGAACTACTTTGGTTCAATTGTCCAGGAACCCTTCTTTGGTGCGTAGGCAGGAATCATCTATCAATGATTTGCATGTTGAGGCTGGACTTCCATCCAAGAGTTGAATTACTCACACCCATTTACTTCTTTTAAACCACTGGATCAAGTCTCCAAATGGTGTCACAAGAGAACAGTAAAAGTGCCAAGGAGAGGGGTAATAAAAGCACTCAGGATCCTGAGCAAGGAATCTTGACTATAAGGAAGACACCTGCCTTTACTCCTCAGACTTTAGAGAAGAACACCTCTACTATGTAATAAGGACTGGTGCAGTGTGTTACTCTGAGCCAGTGAGTCTCAACCCATGGCCCAATCAGCACACAGCTGCAGTCCATGTGACATCCTCAGGGCCATACACATAGTATTGGATGCGGCCCACCTAACACATTGGGAAACACATATGCAGCTCACAATGGTAAATATCTTCAGAACCGCTGGTCCAAGCACTCTTCATACTGGTGTTTCTCTTTGCTTCACTGTCAGTTAATTAGGGGCACTTCACACTGTTGTCAGAGAGGCCATTATCCCCCATCACCGTGAACACACTCCTCACATCATGTGCTTCGACTGCAGAGAAAGATGGCAGCCACAATGGGAGGACTATAATGCCCAAATGCCAGCCCTCTATATCCCACAATGCACTGCAATGTACCTATACAACCAGCAGCATAGGATGAAAACCAGCCAAATCAAGAAGTATGTGTCAGCATGTAACCCAAAGCGCTTTACAACTCTTAACAAAAAACACTCAGTATGGCTCTGGGCTGGAAGGTCTTCAGTTTTAACATCACTGTCTCCACGCATTGCATTATAGGCACTATTCATTTGCAGCATCAGGTAACAGAGTAGTTTGAAATTTCAATATAAATAATTTCACAGAAATATTAGTGTGAAGAAAGCAGTTCCAAAGAGTGGTCATCATATGGACACAACTGTTCTCTTTAACAGAACAATCCATCTATGGAAGAGCAAGGTCAGTGCAAAATGTCAGAGCAACCTGTGGTCCAGGTCACGGGGCTGGAAGACATGGGTTCTACTCCCACTAATTCCACTGACTCACTGGGAGACACCGGGCAAATGGACTCAGTTTGTCCATCTGTAAAACGGAACCCCCACCTCCAAAGCATTTAGAAACCTACAGCTGAACTTTGTAAACAAGTGATAAGTGTTGTTATAATTCTTCCACCTTCCAGCCTACTCTACCACTCCTCAAACTAAATGCAACTCTTTCTGCAAAAGGAACTGTTTGAAATACCTAATTTAGCAAATTCACCACAATAAATTTAACAACAGGAAATGTCAGATGCTAAATTGGAGATACTGAATAAAGATACCATTGCAGACTTAGCCTGCTATCAATGGCTCTTAATGGCATTTTAGCAGTTGTGTTTAATCACCACGTGCAAAAAAAAAAAAATATTTTTTCTTCTTTTTTTGGTAAAACTAAGTACATTTTCACTGTGGAGTGCAAAATCTGATGAATTATATTCTTCATTCACTTGATTGTGATGTTGTTTAAAAAAATGATGAAAAGTATGGGGAAAAGGAGATTTTTAAATAAGTAATTCTGAGTTGACAATTTTTAGTTATGTCATAGTTGTCTATTTTTAAAACCAACTTTTTCCATCTGCTCTGATTTAATTTTGCAGTAAAAAGCAATTCCAAATTCCTTCCTATCCTGTTCATGAAATGCCAAAAGTACCTATCAGGAATGTAAATGTGGGATATCCTATCTCAACAGCAACAGTGGGTTAGACAATGCCCTATTTCCAAAGCTTGATTCATTTCAATTTTGTTGACATTCTGAAACCTCTACCAATCACATAGTTTGCTTACACTTCTTCGCTACACCTATGATCTGATAGGCTTCACCATTCAACCATTTCAACCACAGCAACTGACCTAATGCTTATTCAGTGGAATTAGCATGGGTAATAAGAGTGCAATTTCAATCTTTAAATCACTACTGGATGTTTTTCCAAAACACATGATCTAGTTTAACCATAAGTTACTAAACTGGACACAAGAATCAATGGGTGAAATTCTCTTGCCTGTGTGTTATGCAGGTGGTCAAACTAAGTGATCACAATAGCTTTAAAATCTATGAATAGGGTAGACACTAAATAGCTAAGAAACAACTTCATACACGAACAGTAATCTCCAAAACAAAACAGTAAATTTTAACTGTAGCTTCCCTTCCACAAGCATACCATTGTGTGAGAAAACTGAAACCATCTTACACTTCTCATTGTTACTTAAAAAACATGGTGGGTATTAAAAGAAAACTATGGCTAGACATTAAAATGACAGCACCAGGTGTCCAGCCTGGACTTTGTACACTCTGGAAGGGAACCTATGGTTTTGATGAGTGCAGTGCTGTCATTTCCACATTGATATAAACAGGAATCCTTGGAACTGAAAGGCTTTTCAGCAACAACAGACGTTTATGTCATGAGGGGATATGATCAGGCCTTAGGTGCGCTGAGAAGTAGGAGGCTGAAGCCTGGAGAGACTTGCTTGGATGATAACACTGCACTGTTATCAGTGCACTGTTAACAGTGCACTGCATCGGTGCAAATACTGTGAGGCAAAAGACAGACTTATTTTTATTAATAAAATACATATCTTTGGGCAACTAAAAATAGCTCCATAATTTATGTAAAAGAAGCTAAAAACAAACCAATAAAACTGCAGACAACTAAGTCAAAAAAGAACTAGATAAGTTCATGGAGGATAGGTCCATCGATGGCCATTAGCCAGGATGGGCAAGGGTAGGTGTCCTATCCCTAGCCTCTGTCTGCCAGAAGCTGGGAATGGGAGACAGGGGATGGATCACTTGATGATTACTTGTTCTGTACATTTCCTCTGGGGCACCTGGCACTGGCCATGGTCTGAAGACAGGATACTGGGCTAGATGGACCTTTGGTCTGACTCAGTATAGCTGTTCCTGTGTTCTTAAGTATTTCTATTCGAATTTATTTTCTAAATTTTTTTTTCTCCCTTCCAGCTCCAGCCACTGGTCAGTTTCCATCTCCATTTCTGCCCCCACTCCCCAAATCACATTACAATTTTCCTCCTTCTTCCTCTCAGTCATGTACAATGAGGCTGCTTTGAAAAAACTGTTTCAATACAAAAAGAGCTGAGACTGGAGTAACTTGTTGCTCCACATTTGGTGATGGCCCGAGTTGCCTACTAAACCCATCTTGGCTTCCATTTTCCCATATACTCTTCTCTATAGGTATTGCCTTTCCTTACTACTTCAATACATCTTTAAATCAGGAGCAACACATTCCTCTGTGCTTTTTAACACTGTATTTCAGAGCAATCTTGCAGAAAGCCTGGTAGGAAGGGGAAGTAAACTTTGGGGGAGGGGGGAGAGACTGCCCCACTGTCAAGAGATGTTGAGTTCCTGACCTGTAAGAGTGAGGTAGAGTCGGCGGACAGTGGAGCAGTACATATTGATCCCATAGATACATGGGAAAATGAAGAGTCTTGATGGGAAGTGCAAAAGGGGGTTTGGAGCAAAGTGGTCTAAAAACACTAATTCAGTATTGTGGGTTTTTTTTATGAAAACCACCCAAGTTTTCCACCTTTTTTTTGAAACATATTTGTTTGTTACAGAGTTTTTGACATAATTCATATTTGTACAGCACCTTGAAGAAGAGTGCAGCAGGAGCTAAATGAGTGCTAAGTACTCTGAGTATAATTATTATTGTAAAGTAGCATTAGGAAATCCTTTGGCTTGATGATGGTTCAGCAGCCACTGCTGATAGACAACATCCATATGTTTTGTGAAATGGTTGCCATGGCTATTGACCAGACGGACACAAGGTCTCCTAATGCTGTTTTATAATCTGAGTTCCCCCCAATGTAATTTATTAGGTTCTATGGTATCCTGCTACAATGTGTTAACAGGGGGCTATAAATAACCAAGGAAGCACTAGGAACAAGCATGTTAATGTTTGCATGTGTGTTACTTGTAGGTCCCATATTTTATCCCAAGAAACAAATACCATGACAAGATACACAAAGCCATTATGCTCTGACTAACAGAGCTCAGATGGCATGTTTATCAAAGTGATGATAATGCCATTACGATGCTGTAGTTAAGGTTATGCATCAGGGTTTCTATTATCAAGGGATTATAGTTTGGCAGGGAAAATTTGCTGCTACATGCTGAAATTCAGCACCCTAGGGTTTAACCTAGGATTGAGGATTTTGTTGGTTTTTTTCTTTTTGTTTGCTCTTTGTTAACTGCCTAAATCCAAATTAGGTTTGGCTGTATGGGTTCTAAAAACATGCAATAAAATTAAAATTTTAAAAATTGAAAAATAAATAAAACCCTATGTCTAGTCCATTTTAAAGTCACAAATTTTAACCCGTATGATGGAAAGGCCAGATTCTCACAGAAAACATTAACTTTCTCACACATGCCTACTTATCCCATTCAGAAGTGATTTTTCAGTCAGTTTTGTGTCTCTTTTGTTTCCACAACTCAGAAAATGACCAAATCCTGAGTGTTGTTTACACTTATGGAGGATTCCCCCCAGATATTTATGTGCTTATTATATATATATATATATATATAAAAAAAAAAAAACACCTTGAAATGCCAAAAAGTATATGAAAGAACTGATAAAAGGATTTTTCCTCAAACTTTAGGGAATATTTCCACTCTTGACCATGCACAGAAAGTTTCTGCCTATGAAAATGGGGGTTATAATGGAAGTCCCAGTGTGGCACTTTTTGCTATCACAAATGCTATAATACATTTACAGTATGTTTTTAAGAGGCCTAAGATCTTCCAAGCCTTTGCCAACTGAAGTTGTCATCTTCCCCATTAAATATGCCCAACAGATTTCACAATAACATGCAGTAAAAAGTTTTACATTGTTCCAACAGTTAATGGCACAAAGTAAAATTCACAAATGAAAAGCATCTTAATTCTGAAACAAATTTTACAGGATGAAAAGTTACATCAGTTGCTTTGCCTAGCTGGAAAAATAAATGAAACTTACTTGCATTTGCAAAAACCAGTTAGTGTGCAACACAAATTTCTGGACTGCCCAAAACAATTACTATTTTTTAGCATGCAGACGTCATATATGTACCTTGGCTGAAATTCAGTACACTGAGTACATTTTATTAAAAGCTTGGCTGTATTTTTACATAACTTAAACTTAATGTGTATATGTTAAAAATAAAGATGTTCGCTGATAAAACAGAATGGAATTGAATATACTCTACAAATAGGGGTACTCTTGGCAGTATTTCCTTAGAGGGCTACTTACGGTTGGTTACTAGGCCTAAGATGTCAGTTATCCCACACTGAAGATCGTAGCTTGCTGTTTTCAAGTACATAATGTTTTTCATCCAATGAAACCTTATTGCAACAGGAAAATAACTATCTTCTCTAGCACTTTTCATCTTGAAGGACTGCAACACACTTTATAAAATCAGGGCCAAATCCTGCTCAAGTAAGAAGTCCCATTAAAGACCAAATGGATCTCTTGAGTAAGAAGGGGGATCTGGTTCCGAAACATACATCCAGGCTAGACAAAGAATCAACATAACTACCACAGAAATGCAGCACATCTGTTTAGCCCTAAACTGACTAGTTCCCTGAAGGCTCTCATGTGGCAAGAGGTGAACTGCCTAGTTATTTGGGGGCCACTAAGGGCAGTGCACCAGGTATGTCTGTGGGAACTGGAAGGCAAGCTCTCTGGGGAACATTTGTTTGCAGTCAGTCATGACTGGCATTTCCATGGCCAAGCTAGTATACTCTTCCACTCCCCAGCTAGCCCTACTGCTCAGCGTCCAGGACATAGCAGGATGTGAGAGCTCAGAGCATCAGCAGCTGGGGGCAGAGACTTCCTGGCATGGAGCCCACCGAGGCTGTATGATGCAGAAGCAGGAGGAGAAAGACTCTATCCAGGATTTGAGAATACCCCACTTTGGGAGCAGCAGCAAGGAAAGTTCACTTTGAAGAGGAGATGAAACTATGAAGGAGATGAGACAGGCCTTGGGATGACAGTGGGGCCCAGGGTTTCAGCATATAAAAGAAACGCTGCACAGCAGATTAGGACAGGAAGTGAACATCACATCCCAACTGAAACTCACATGGAACTCTTACAAGGGCAGTCCTTCAGGACCAAAAAACCCCCCCAAACCCCAAAACTTGTCAAGAAAAATTCACGTTCAAGCCTCTGCAGTGCCCCTGTAATATGCCCCAAGGCTGGGAGGACAGGATATGCTTCAACCTCTTCTGAACTTCCTTTTTTTATTGTTTCCTGTCAGAATCATATCTCTGTTTAATGTTTTTTAAATTTAATTTTGAGGTAGCTAACAATTCTAACCTTAGCATTAGATACTCAGTCTCCTGTTTGTTATATGAGCTCCCAGCAAGCTTGCAAAAATCTACCCAGTAGGGAAACTGACTTAGTAAAACAGCTTCAGAAGCCTCTTGAGGACCCTCATGCTCTGTTCCACAGCCCATGATACTGGAGCAGATTTACTTGCAGTTCTCAGACTAGCCAACAGCAGTGGCAGTAGATCTTTGGGGAATGTCTGCCACTCCACTGTCCCCTCGTTCCCCTGCACTTTTATCATCCCCCTCCCAAAGATGTGTTCTGAGGTCTGTCAGCCCCAGTTCCTGCGCACACTGCACATACGAATCTCAACCTGCATGCCCACCAGCTGGAACTTTCCTCTTTTAAAGATGCTGTTCTAAGCCCAAAGGCTCGACTCTGAGGAGCTTTATTTCTCTTTTCTGATGTACCTTTGACAGAGACCCAACAGGCCTATGAAAGCTGGGACCTGGATTTAATGGGGCATGTACATTAGAGATGAAGTAACTGGCTAAAAAAGTCCAGAGCTGTATTGCACATCTTTGTTATCAGAGATCTTTTTCATAGTGGGGCTCTGTGTTTAGATCAATGGTTCTCAACCAGGTGTACGAGTACCCTGGGGGTATGCAGAGGTCTTCCAGGGGATACTAGATATAGACCTATTTTTACAACTGGCTACATAAAAAACACTAGTGAAGTCAGTACAAACTAAAATTTCATACAATGACTTGTTTATACTGCTCTGTATACGATACACTGAAATGTAAGTACAACATTTATATTCCAGTGGGTTTATTTTATATGGTAAAAATGAAAAAGTAAGCCATTTTTCAGTAATAGTGTGCTGTGTCACTTTTGTATTTTCAGGGCTGATTTTGTAAGAAAGTGGTTTTTAAGTGAGGTGAAACGTGGTGGTCTGCATGACAAATCAGACTTGGGGGTCTGGAAGGGTTGAGAGCCACTGGTTTAGATGACCATGGGTCACTACACAAAAGTTCTTCTATTATTTCTGGTCTTCAAAAGGCATTGCCACAGAGTGATGATAAGAAAATATGCTTCAGTGTTTTTGCAAGTAAAATGAGCACGGGCTAGTTAAGAAGCTGAAGCAGAAACAGAGGGATAAAAACTGCCAGCTACCTACCTGGTGCCAGTTGCTGCACCTCAGTTCCATACCAGAATTAAAATAATCTGACACTAACTGCAGAACTGTAACTTGGATTAAGACAGTGGTTCTCAAATTTTTGTAGTGGTTATCCCTTTCACATAGCAAGCCTCTGAGTGTGACACCCCCCCCCATACTTTTTTATATATTTAACACCATTACAAATGCTGGAGGCAAAGCAAGGTTTGGGGTGGAGGCTGAAAGCTCACGACCCCCCATGTAATAACCTCATGACCCTGGACCTCATGACCCCCAGTTTGAGAACCCCTGGATTAAGACATTTTTCTTCTCTCATATTATAACAGCTTCTGTAGTTTAAGCACTGCACATCCATCCATTTCTTAAGCATGTGTATTAGTAGTTTGTAACTAGGTCATGAAAAAGTTCATAAGGTCCCAGTTCACTAGTTTTTGTTGTTGGATTGTTTGTTTTTTTTGGGGGGGGGGGAGAGAAGGGAAGGATAATTAAAAATACTTCCCTTTTTCTACTCCCTCCATCGGAAACATTTGTATCAGTTTAGGCCTCATTTTCATTTTGCAGAGCGTAGATCAACAGAGAAGGGTTGAATTCAACCCCGGTGTGAATGGGTGCTTCTCCAGTGATTTCTTCTCTTGATTGATTTAAATGAAGAGACACCTATTACACCAGGGTAGAATTTGGTCCCTATGCCTTTGTGGTATACTAACAAAATAAAAGTGGCTTTCACTGACGCTTACAAATTTCCTGAACATATGTAGCAATTAAAATATACACATAACATTTTGATGGTTTTGCATTACAGACTGGTCTCTATTAGAAGGAGACATGAAAAGTTTTCCAAGGATACAAATAACATCTCCAAAGCACCCTCAGTGCCATCCTGATAACTCTAGAAAATACAAAATGAAGAACAAGAAATCTATTGCAGGGTCTAAAGATACTAAACAATCCAGCTTCCACTCCCAAAAGGATTAATTTTCCAGGGATTTTTTTTCTTAAAAAACACAAAGAAATAAACCATACCTCAAACACCATAGGGATTCATGTCACAAATATTATACATAAACAAAGAGGTGCACACCTTTCCTCCAGAGCCTACCTATTCTATATATCTGTAGCCATATACACAAACTATATACCATGTACACAGACATTAAGCGGACTCCCTCCCTCAAGGGAATGCCAAAGGATCTTGGGATGGTAATGAGCCCCCTCCACGGTGCTGTACTGCTAAGCTTTTGTTTGGAACAATAGATTTCCCATGATACCTCTCGACTGCTGAAAATATTGGTATTAAGTGAGCATGAGAACAGCTGTGTGTAAATTACATACATAAACACATTAGATTTTTATATTTATACTGAATGCAAACACATTAATAGCACATTTGCATACACAGTTGGCTAAATGAGACTGCATGCAGAGTGGGATTTCTAGTTTCAAACCCATTTAATTTTTTTTAAATAAAAGTATTTAAGATGCTATTTAAGAGGTCAAACTGGTTTAACCATCCCTTCTCCCCTTCCCTCCTCTAGCGCTATGCCTGAAATGCTGTTCTTGTCACTGCTTCCTTCACCTACCATCCTGCCCAGATTATACTGTAATTACAATGGAAAAAGCTCCACATTTTAGCAGAAGAAACTGAAGTGGGGCATTTTGCTAAATGTTATCCAAACTTCATTATGTTTATTTTACTGGAGATGGGTTATGGGGAGAGGGTTTTAGTTCAGGCACACAAAAAAACTACTTCTCAAATGCCAGTCGATAAAACTCCTCTTTTCTTCTCCTCTCTCCTATGTACTGTGAAGGATCAATTGAAAAATCAGTTTGAGACAGAACATGATATTGAAGGTGACACAATGGCTACTAGGCTTTTCCAAGGCTGGTGAAGAAGAGAATGATTCTGTCATGCCCGTGGGCTTAGGGCTATTAGGCTGCTGCTTGCTAACCTTACATGCTAACCAACCCCAGCTTTATTTTTCCATCAGTATTTTAGGAGGGCTGTTTTTATCAAGAGAGATTTCACCATTCAGATTCACCCAAAGCAGTTTGCAAATCTTTTATTAATTTCCTACTTAGTACCGGTTTTCTGTGTGAAATCCTAGACAAGAACATCATTCCAAAATCAATTATCCCTAAATGAAGAGCATTTATTTTGCACTATTGCGGCCTCTCGTTACTGACTCTGGGTGTTTTCATCACACCTCCCCAGACAATGCTCTCAAGTTAGCCTCTCTCTTGCCTTCATGTTTCATGTCGGCTCCTGTTAAAAGGTCCATTCCTGCCTCACAGCCCTACCGATAAATCATCCACCAACCTGCTCTTGGAAATGCACTGGCCACAGTGTGATTGCTCCAGCTCTGGGTTGCCAAGCAACCAACACAAGAGGGAAGTCTGAGAACTGCTGACAAATAGCCAAGTGGCTGAAACAACAGACTTCTCTCTGTCAAAAAATGTGTTTCAGAGAAGTGCCTCCCCCGCCTCTGCTCCATGCTCAACACTGCATGATTGTAAAATCAAGATCAAAAGGCTATTGTAATGAACACACACGTCCTGCTCAATTACTAATTGTTAAAAAGCTGTGGGGAGGCTGCGATTACAGGGTGTATGGCAACAGAAATATGATCCGGTAAACGAGATAAAGTCAACAGCATGCCGAGAAACCTGATCTAAGAGCAGCCTGCAGTGGCACATCAGAAGCTGATGCACAGATCAAAAAAGGCTGGGTATTAAAGCAGCAGCAGGAGAAAAAAATAGATGAAGATGCTGACTTTCTAGAGCTGAAGGAAAGCTAAGGACATTTGATAAGCAACTCTGGCTCTTTAGAAACATAATTTGTGGATTGCCACAAGCATCACTATCCATCCTCACATTACTGCAGTTGCCTGGCCCTATGTCGCAGGAACAAGACGAAGAGGCCAGGAGGGAAGGGCATGTTTGTCTGAAAGCTGCTTTTGTCTGCCATCTATTTTCCCTCAAACTGAATAAGCTGAAAAAAACTATTTTTCTTTCCAAGCCTTTGCTAGAGTGATCACCCCCTGGTGGTTAAGCACTGTACCATCAGGTTTCAGAAGGGGATCTGTGCTGAAGACAGCAACAAGTCCTGCACTGAGAACAGGCTGAAAATGCAAAAATCCCTCAGGTTATTTGATCTCTCTCTGCTGTATACAGCGGAATGAAAAGAGTATCCTTATCAAACACACATGGGGAACCGTTTCAATTTGAAACTTCAAGTGAATCATTTCCACCCAAAAAAGGACACAGACTCTACCGTCTCATCCGTATTATCTAGATTTAAGTGATCACAATGGGCTCGTGCCTGTACAAGGAATAAAAATGAAGATCCCGGCTCAGAGAAATTAAAGCTCAGGATGGACACACTGAGACATTCAAGCACAGGGGAACTAAGACTACACCTTACTGCCAAAAACAGTGTTTGGGGAGGGCAGGATTATTTTCTTTACAATGGGATAACTGATGTACACTGTAAAAAAACACACCTTTTTGGGTAGAGAAAACATAGCCTGAGCGATGTGCGTGTATCTGTTTTTGGGAGTCTCATTTTCAACAGCATTCTAAGAGTTTAAAAAAACAACAAAAAAACAGAGACCTGGAGTGTTTGTGACCCAGAAACACAGAACAAACAATTTACTGCTGCCAAGAGGCAGTACAATAATAAAGCTGTTGCTTATAGTTCACATTAGATTTTTCTGTGCAGGAACAGATTCACTCCTGATTGTGGCTTGTTTTAAACCACCTTTAAAAATGAAACTATCAGATAAAGTGCCTTCTGATATGTTAAACCTAAACCAAAACTTAAAAAAACCCTTAACACTCCCCCCCCCTGCACTTTCCCTTGGTGCACTCGCTACCTTTCAAACTGGAGAAATGGTTTGGAAATACTTCTCTCTGGTACAATTAGCACTCATAAAAATCAGGCATGCCAACACTCCTAACCGTGAACTGACAAAACAGAAATCCTAATACCCCATTAAATACTAGCTCCTTTTTGTTTGTTAGTTTTATAGTCACAGAAATTGGGTATGTTCGCATATGCCAAATTGGTTTTGGTCCTTAAGATTTGTGCTTCCAATGGTTAGTTAACTCTGCAAAGGAAGGAAATAATCAAGGGGAAATTCTAAATATAGAAATAGGGAAATATAAGGGCTGGTCTACACTACGGGGGAAAATCGATCTCAGATACACAACTTCAGCTACGTGAATAACGTAGCTGAAGTCAGAGTATCTAAGATCGAATTACTCACTGTCCTCACGGCGCGGGATCGATGTCCGCAGCTCCCCATGTCGACTCCGCAACTCCGTTCCGGTTGGTGGAGTTCCGGAATCGATATAAGCACGTTCGGGGATCGATATATCGCATCTAGATGAGACGCGATATATCGATCCCCAAGCAATCGATTGCTACCCGCCGATACGGCGGGTAGTGAAGACGTAGCCTAAGAAATGAATTGAACTGGAACAGGAGCTCTTCCACAAGGTATGAACAGTAACACCATTAGGCATCCTTTTTCCCCCAAGGGAGATCCCTCTCTGTATAACTCAGCCAAGTTCTGAGATCTCCCTCCCTATCTTTTACCCACTCAGCCTCCAAGTTCTTGCATCACAGCCAACAATGATTTCAGAGGAGGCTTAAGGTTATGACTTTTTCCTTTGGAGGACCTCAATGCCAGAGAGCACAGCCACCTTCCACAGGGCTAAGGATGCCCTATGTGCATCGTTACCAACCTTAAATATCAAACCAAAAGCAAATGAAAGACATTTTCATAGTTTCTCCCTCCATATTTTTAATTTCCTTTTTTTTTTTGAACTAAATAATTTCATGGTATAAACTAAAGAACAACACACTGCCCGCAAACACACAAAACTACAGAGCTCCATTAAATCATAGATACTAAACTGCCTCATTCTGGTCCCAAGTAATAACACAGGTGAGTGAGCACAGACAGACACCTTTTACCTCTTAACTCTCCCCGCAACCTATAAGTAATAGTTCAGCAAGACCAGAGCATCAGGTTAATTACTACCTTGCAGACTGCTCAAATCACTACTTGGGTTCTTTACTTAAGCACCAGAATAATATTTTCATTTTTCTCCCCCCTTGTACAAGATTTATCCTTCACTATCCAAAACATATTGAGTTCCTAAATGCACATCAATTTATTAAAGTAACACTGCAAAGGAAGTCTGAAGTTTCTCTTTTGTCATTTTTTTTTTTTAAGTCACTCAATTTGAAACATTACACACAAAAAAGCTGCATTCAGACTTCTTGAAATATGCTCTCTGATCCTTTCAGGACTCAGATAGTATTTCTAATGGAAGCTCCCTATTGCAGAAATACTGTTCCACTGGGGTTTGGACCATTATCATCAATTACTCTTTAGACTATTGCTACCTCTAAAGAGTGACTTTTTGCAGTTGATACAGGGGAAACAAACAAAAACACCTCAAGAGCTCCTCTGCTTTAGAGCAAAGGACAAATCCAAGAATAATTAGACACAATGTTGGCAAGAATCCCAAAGGAAATCATACAAATTGAGATGCAGATCTCTTTTCTATGGATGACTTGTCAAAGTAAATAACCCACCGCACTTGATTTGAGTTCAAGCTTTTGACTGCAAACTAAGGGTTAGAACAGGATGACTTACAACACCTGTGACAACTTTTATAAGGGACACACATCTCTCAGTTGTCTCTCAATGGGAGACCATTCCCCATTTCAAACACAAACTCACTCCCTCTCACATAATTCTATGGGTTCTTAGTGCTATTGTACATTATTCACAATAGAAATATTCTGCCATGAAAATGTTATTTTTAAGACACAAAACAGTCAGATCTAGATTCTGTTCCTGTGCTGTCCCAAGACTGGAAAACTTTGGCTCAGGGGCCTTCATTTTTGATACCCAATTTTGGATACCTTGAGCTGGCAAGTGTTCCCATTGACTCTGACAGAAGTTATAGATACTCAGCACTTTAGAAAATCAGATACAGGGCATATGAAATGGACACTCAAAAATAAAGATTTCCCCAAAATGACACTTTAAAAGCTTGGTCTATAGAGTCTGAGTACCACAGAGTGAGGCTCAAGATCAGCACCCCCACCACTGATGCTCTGGTTATCTGAAGTATAAACACATGCTCAGTGGTTAAAAAGTCCAAGGGACTGGATGGCTCAGGAGATTGGTAACAGAATATAGAGCACCACAAAACAGTTCAAATGCAGCCATGGCCAGTACTGGCCAAAATCATTACCGTCTTCTGGCTACTTAATGGCTGATGGATAACGAATTGGGGGTCTTAGCCCATTTCCCAGTGGAGAGGAAGACATCACAACTGGTGCTAGCATTGACCGTCTTAGCAAAGAGGTTAAGGATCTGAATAGGCCATGAAGACTGTGCTATATCTCCCTCCAGAACCAGTATGGGGCAGAGTGGGCAACTTGCACTGGTGCTGCTACCACCCCTGCTGCACCTGTTAGGCTTTGTACACTGAGACCAAGATGTATTAAAAGTGATTCTCAGTGCCTTGATTTTGGATGCCCAACTTGAGACACCCTAAAGAGGGGTTCTCAGCCTTTTTCTTTCTAAGGCCCCCTCCCCAACATGCTATAAAAACTCCATGGCCCACCTGTGCCACAACTGTTTTTCTGCATATAAAAGCCAAGGCCGGCGTTAGGTGGTAGCATGCAGGGCAACTGCTCTGGAACCCATGCCACAGGGTAGTGATCAACAGCTTGATGTCTAGTTGGCAGGTGTGATCAAGTGGAGTGCCCCAGGGATCAGTCCTGGGACTGGTTTTGTTCAACATCTTTATTAATGATCTGGATGATGGGATGGACTATACTCTCAGCATGTTCACAGATGACACTAAGCTGGGGGGTGGGGGGGAAGATACGCTGGAGGGTAGGGACTGGGCCCAGAGTGACCTAGACAAATTGGAGGATTGAGCCCAAAGAAATCTGATGAGGTTCAACAAGGATAAGTGCAGAGTCCTGCACTTAGGAAGGAAGAATCCCAAGCACTGTTACAGGCTGGGGACAAACTGGCTAAGCAGCTGTTCTACAGAGAAGGACCTGGGGATTACAGTGGACGAGCAGCTGGATATGAGTCAGCAGTGTGCCCTTGTTGCCAAGAAGGCCAACAGCATATTGGGCAGTATTAGTAAGAGCATTGCCAGCAGATTGAGGGAAGTGATTATTCTCCTCTATTTGGCACTGGTGAGGCCACACCTGGAGTACTGCATCCAATTTTGGTTCTCCCACTACAGAAGGGATGTGGACAAATTAGAGAGTCCAGTGGAGGGCAACAAAAATTATTAGGGGACTCGGGCACACGACTTACGAGGAAAGGCTGAGGGAACTGGGGTTTTTTACTCTGCAGAAGAGAAGAGTGAGGGGGGGATTTGATAGCAGCCTTCAACTACCTGAAAGGGGACTTCAGAGAGGATGGAGCTAGGCTATTCTCATTGATGGCAGATGACAGAACAAGGAGCAAGGGTCTCAAGTTGCAGTGCGGGAGGTTTAATCTGGATATTAGGAAACACTATTTCACTGACAGGGTAGTGAAGCACTGGAATGGGTTACCTAGGGAGGGCGTGGAATCTCCATCCTTAGAGGTTTTTAAGGCCCAGCCTGGCTGGGATGATTTAGTTGGTGGTGGTCCTGCCTTGAGCAGGGGATTGGACTAGACTAGATGACTTCCTGAGGTCTCTTCCAACCCCAATATTCTATGATTCTCGGGGTCCTCGCAAAGCTAAGTTGCTCAAGCTTCGGCTTCAGCCCCATGTGGTGCGGCTTCGGCTTTCTGCCTTGTGCCCCAGCAAGTCTAATGCTGGCCCTGATTGGTTGACCCCTGAAACCTATTTGTGGCCCCCCAATGAGCTCTTGGTTGAGAAGCACTGCCCTAAAGGATTAGGAGGTGCTGTGCACCCACTGTCTGGGAGAAAAGGGCTCCTTTAAAGAGGTCTCAGGATGGGCACCCAAAAATGGAGGTGCCCAAGAATCACTAGTCACTTAAAAATCTCAGCCTGAAGTATTCGGCTCTAGCACTATCCATGCCGCAGCTAGTACGAGCAATACATTTATCCCAATTTTGAAAGAGCCCATAGGCCCAAAACCACAAAGGTAGCCTTCTCTTTAACTTTAGGGGAGGGGTGGAGAACTTCTCACTCCGGAGAGCAACAGTCCTTTCAGGACTTGAAATTTGGAGCTGCAGTTTAAAACCTCTCTTCCAAGTCTCGTTTAAATCTGGATCAGACACAATTCGGGTATTTTAATAAACAGATGGAACACGGATATTCCCCCTGCTCTGGGAGCTTAATCCTGCCACTGAATTTATTGTATGCAGTGTTGCTGTAGCTGTGTTGGTCCCAGGATATTAGAGAGACAAGGTGGGTGAGGTCATATCTTTCCTGGGACCAACTTCTGTTGGTGAGGGAAATAAGCTTTTGAACTTGTACAGAGCTCTTCTTCAGGTCACAATTCTTTTGACAGTTTTGCTAGACTTCAAACATGAGCAGGACTGGTGCCCAAAGGCACCAGAGCCACAAGCAGAGTGGATACAACCAACGTGGATAGAATTATCTAGCAAAACCAATTCTTACCAGTATGTCCCGTTCCATGAGGATTCAAGTTCTCATGTGGGCTTAACATGGCACAGTGAGAAAGCCAGGCCGCGGCCCCCTTCGTTCCATTATACTTTTGTCGGAAGCACTTAAGATCTCAGCAAAGTAACTGATATAATCCTGCAACACAGCCATCCAATTACCAAGGAAGAAGTTGGCTCATTCAGTGAGCTTGGCAGTAATGTATAGAAGAAGTTTTAAAACAGCAGATGATTCATAAGTTCCCCTTTCTTTTGTGTAAGGGCCTCTGAATAAAAACATCTAGTTTAGGGAAAACTGTGCCAAATTTGAAAGGGTCACCCATGAATAAGAGAAGAAAAAGGAGTAACAATGAAAGAATAAGCAAGTCATCTAGCGCAAAAAGGGAGTATCAGCAGATGGGACTTAAAAAGCCAATGTGCTTGCTTTTTTGGGGTGGGGACTGAAATTGCCTGCCCAAACATGGACGATATTGTCCAGTTCTGTACCACAGAGAAATTCATTTCTAAAATATGTACCAAAATGAAGCAAAGTGCACCCCCCCTCCCCCCGGTTCATAATAAAAGGAATGTTTGATCTGAGTGCCTGAAATTATTCCAACTCAGTGGAGGGTAATATGGTGTCATGCTTATTGGTGCCTCTGAATGCATGAGCTACTGCCTGATCAATCTCCCAGCCTAGCCTAAAAGCTAAATAAATCTAAGACGATACTTTGAATACATGGTAGAGTGGAGATAGAGGGGGAAGAGGAAGAGAAAGCATGTGATGGATCAGGCACAAATGGAAGGACAGCAGGGTGATATCAAGAGGCCAACAAATGCTGAAGTGAAACCACACAATTCCAGGGGCTGTGCACACGTTGGGTCTATACCACAATATATGCAAAACCACAATGATATGAAAATACAAAAGAAGTGTTGGACAAGAAGCAGCAGCGTTTAGTTCATCTTTCACAAGTGCTGGTCAAGAAAATGCCTTCTGTTATACAATAGCAGGCAAGAAGGGAGGAAAAACAAACTTAACTGTATATATATGTATATAGCCAGAGAAACCCTCACAGGGACACAGATATTACTTAGTTGCCCAGCAATAAATATTCTCTTAAGGAGGCGTTTTCCATCCTCAAATTTAAAGGAAATTTGACTCAATGATCAATCAGACCCCCTCACATCTGCCCAGATGTTAAGTCATTTACATGACCCTGAACTCTTAGGGTTCTACTTAGGTAACTACTCAAGATAGTTAAGTCCCAGGCAGACGGTGAAGAGATACAAAAGGATCTCACAAAACTGGGTGACTGGACAACAATATGACAGATTAAATTCAATGTTGATAAATGCAAAGTAATGCACATTGGAAAACAATCCTAATAATACATATACAATGATGGGGTCTAAATTAGCTATTACCACTCAAGAAAGATCTTGGAATCACTGTGGATAATTCTCTGAAATCATTCACTCAATGTGCAGTGGCAGTCAAAAAAGCAAACAGAATGTTGGGAATCATCAAGGAAGGGATAGATAATAAGACACAAAATATCATATTGCCTCTATATAAATCCATGGTACGCCCACACCTTGAATATTGTGTGCAGATATGGTCGCCCCATCTCAAAAAAGATATATTGGAATTAGAAAAGGTTCAGAAAAGGGCAACAAAAATGGTTAGGGGTATGGAACAGCTTCCATATGAGGAAAGATTAATAAGACTGGGACTTTTCAGTGTGGAAAAGAGGTGACTAAGGGGGGATATGATAGAGGTCTATAAAATCTTGAGTGGTGTAGAGAAAGTAAATAAGGAAGTGTTATTTACTCCTTCTCACAATACAAGAACAAGAGGCAACCAAATGAAATTAATAGGCAGCAGGTTTAAAACAAATACAAGGAAGTATTTTTTCATGTAAAGGCACTGTCAACCTCAAACTCCTTGCCAGAGGGTGTTGAAGGCCAATACTATAACACGGTTCAAAAGGGAGATAGGTCCATCAATGGCTATTATCCAGGATAATAATGGCAGCCCTAGCCTCTGTTTGCCAGAAGCTGTGATTGGGTGACATGGCATGGATTACTTGATGATAACCTGTCTGTTCATTCCCTTTGGGACACATGCCATTGGCCACTGTCAGAGGACAAGATACTGAGCCTGATGGACCTTTGGTCTGGCCCAGTATGACCGTTCTTATGTTCTTAGGACCTGACCCTGTGAGGTGCGAGCACTCAACCCCAAATGACACCACCACCAGTGGAGGGTGCTCCATGCCTCTTGGGATCAAACTGCTATGCTGTCTACTAAAATTTTTTTTTATGATAGGACTGTAATTAGCTTTACTGGCTCTGTTACCCTTCTAACTAATTAGGAACTTTAGATAGATAAAAACATGATTAATATTTAGGTTCTACATGTCTATTGCAGAAGAAGCCTATTACCAATCGAGTGACACCTCCACAAACTTAAATTAAACAATGGCTCCCACAGAGGATTTAGAGTCACTGACAGAATGGCAAGAGAATTAAGTAATAAAGCTGAGCAACTAATGATAGATCATGGTTTTTCACCCGCTTTGTTACAGCCTGTGATAGAACAAATGATCATTTTTCAGCCTAATTGAATATGGCCGCCCCATTTATGCACAAAAAAGACAAAGCTATATAATTTGCTTCATTAAAATGCATTTTTATGTCATCTCAAAGATGAAAAGAATTGCTGCTGTTGATGGGGAAGATTAGAAAAATAAAATTTATCATGCAAGCAGAAGTTGGAAATGAGGTGTATCTTGGCATTCATGCTGCTTATATTTGTGCAAAAAAAAAAAAAAAGTCCTCAGAGCTAAAGCGCACAAAGCATCCATGTTGTGACAGTAATCAGAGTTCCTTAAGCAAGAACTATGTCACTATATCAATTTGAAAAAGCATGTTGTCATTTTCCAGTGCAGCAGCTATCAGTCCATATTAAATAAGTCACAGATAAGATGTCAGGTAGGACCACAAGCAATTCCAGTGACAATAGACAAAGCTGCTTTCTTCTCTCTTTCTTTTTTTTTTTGGTATAACCATTAGAAAATTGTAACACTACTTAAAAACATGTCTCTCTGAACATTAAAAACGAAGCTCTGAGCTAGAGGAATGTGCTGTAATTCAAAACAGCCTTTATTATAATGGGCCTCACAGAGATGGCAAATAGCCCTTCGCTAATCCAGACTCATATCCAGGCAGTTGCATCCTCTATAAGCCAGTTAAGGAGTCAATTTCCTTTCTTCAAATTCCTAGTTGTTTATACGTTCTCTCTGAGAGGCCAGACTACAGAAATGTTACTTTCCAAATAATTTTTGTCCTTTGCTATTTGGCAAAAATGGATCCATTCCCTTCCATGTCTCTATGGGACCAAGGATGCAATTTGGCTTCGCATTTCTACATGGAGCACCATTTATCTCCATAGAATCAGCACTGCTCTGGCAACAGATTTTTGTCAACTACTGCTGCAGCACCACGGGGCGGGGGGGCGGGGGCTCACAAATTTTTGTTTAAACTACAAAAAAAAGCAGGTAATCATTGTGGAGTGAGATCCACATCCGTTTTCTGAATAAATTGCTCTACCTTTTCTCATCCTCTCTCATTTCACATATGGCTTAATCCTGCCAGGTAGTGAGTATCCTTCACTCACTGTTTTCACTAGGAGCAGATGCTCAGCACTTGGCAGTGTTGTGGCTCCTGTGCAGCATAAAAACAACCAACCCCGTTTATTCCCCAAAATGCCTTTGGAGAGCTGCTCCAGACAAAAGCCACCACTCCAGAAACATCGAAACTAAACAGGAGTGAGCTATGCACTGCAACAAGCTCCCAGGCAGCATTGCTGTACTGCGTGTATCCATGGTAATACATGATTATTAACCACGAGAGCTCCAGGCCCAGATTTTTAACGGTATTTAGGTGCCGCTGCGCTCAGCACTCAGGAACCTAAATCCCCTCTGAAAATGAGATTTAGGCTCCTCAATCAGTTAGGCATTGCAATGCTGAATGCAATACCTAATACCTGCAAAAATCTGTGCTACAAAGCCTTCATTAATAACTTAATAAATTAAACTGTTGGAGGATGCAATGTGAAGTGATAGGTTATTTTAGTCTAAGAGTTTGGATCAGCAGAAGGTGATGTGGCAGAACCCTTTTCTCCACACAGTTTACCCCAATGAACTCCGGCTACATGAATCATCAGCAGATAATGAGGTTTATCATAGGAAGGCAGAGAATAAAGCCACTGACAACATGGGAGAGGTGGTTTCATCTTTCAGTGAATGAAACAAGGAAGCTTAGTTGCACCTCCCTGGAAACAGGTGATGCTATGGAAAATGATACAGAAAGCAAGTGTAATGTCCCCACTGACTCTGCCGGCTATGCGCAGCCTGTGGGATATAATGTGCCTTTAAACCTGGAAGACAGGCAATTTTTTTTTCTAAACACAATGGCTCACTCACTGCCTTATCTGAGCCTAAAGTACTGTCTCTCCTGCTGATGACTCAATGAGAACTAAATAAATGTTAGTTTAACCAGCTGATTCCATAGAACAATGATTTGACAAGGAACGAGCTAACAAATTTGGGTGCTGTTTCTTCTTCAGTCTCACACTCATTCTCAAGATGTCATGGTTGCACTTGGCATGGTATCTCTTCCCCTTGGAAGCCACTCCCATCACATTACTGTCATGTCCCTGAGAGGTCTTCTTTGATGGGTAGTCCCTGATGCATATGGAAATACTTCCTATTTATTTAACCCAATCTCTGAAGATGTCTACCTTTCATTATTAAACCAGCATCTTATTTCAATGGGAATTTCTAAGCTAGTGTGAACCATAAGGCAAATCTTCTGCAGCTCAGTACGGAAAGGGCTGCTGCTAACATGATTTCTTGCCACTAGGTGGAAGATTAGAGAGCATGAAACCTTCAGAATCTCCTCTTACTAGTCATAATTTCTTCAATTAAAATCCATTAGGAAATGTCAGAAGGCAAAAGAAGATAAACTGGCACATGGCACAAAACACAGAATCTGCCCTTGTCTCTCCTCTTCCCCCTTCCCTTCTAAATTCTGTTCAACCGCAGATTTTCCTAATTTTGTACCCACGTGTGACAGTTGTTGGCAGCTGATCTGAAGTTTTGGTTTCAACCATCCTGAACCTGCCTGGTCTAAACCTTCTGCAGCTGAAGCTTAGTCCCCAGGATTTTCCTTATTTAATCTGAGCTGTCAGTCTCCATATTCCTCACCAGTATTGGGCCACTGTATGTTGTTTATAGATTGGAACGATGGAAAAAAAAATTCCTACCCTGGGTCAGCCTAAGCAGTTCAACTGCATTCTCCTCCTCACACTACCCAAATGCTCAAAGCCTGCAATCTTAAAAGGCTGAAGTTTTCGAAAGAATGAGACAAGCATTCAACTCCCACTGAAATTCAATGGAAATCTGCATACCTAACTCCCAGTTGTGATTTCTAACCTGGATTTCCTTACTGACTAACAGTATGTCATCACAATGCTCCCGCTCCTTTAAGGTGTGAGGGATCTCTTTAAACTAGTGTGATCCATCTAGGGCACACCTATACATACTGAGCTGGGTGACATCTTTGTCTCAGATTGATCTTTAGGTCCTCAACTCCAGGCTTTGGCTTTACCTTGCCCATTCGTCCTATATGACAATTTTAAGATAATGCCTTTCCTTTCCATCCACACAGCTAAAACTCTCACCCAGACTCATCTCGTGTCTTGATTACTGCAACATCCTTTTGTCTGGCTCTGTCTTTTGACAGCCGGGCGACTGAAGACAGAACTGTCCACCAGCTGATGATACACTGAGATGGGAGACACATCCACCATGATAGAAAAAGTGAGGCAGAGAGACTAAGTACAAGTATACCAAAAAGAGACAATAAGGGCATGGAATACAGAGAAAGATCACTACCCATGGCTTCAGAGAGAAAATGTCCTCCATTCCTCAGTGACATTTCAGAATAGATGATTACTCAAGCTGCAGTAGTCTCCTGCACTTCTACACAGCATGTCATGTGAGAGATAGCCAGCATCTTCCAAGCTGAGAAGTGAAGAAACTCCATGCCCAGGATGCAGGAGAAAACTATTTCTGACACAGTATGGTATGGGTCCCAGTAGGAGTAGTAGAGAGAGATCTATCAATGTTCCAGTACTGTCTGGCCAAGTTGGAGGGACCAATATGACCTGGCTCTGTCATCATCTTTTTCTTTGTTTAATAACCACTAGTAGGATAAATGGATTGTGGTTTCTGAATTGTGCATACTTGTGTCACAGGAAGTCGACAGATGGACAACTCCACATAGGACAATGGTAATCACTTTTGGTAAACACTGATCTGGACTAGACTGGAATTAATTAGCTAAAAAAGAAAGGCTACATATACCCTATTGTCAATTATCAAAATTGACTATGCTAGCCCAAAATGCTACTATGTGCTTCTACAGCCCATTTCTTATGTAAAGCACTTTATTGTGACTCATTGCTTGTATTACCACAGCACTGAAAGGCCAGCACCAGGTCTAGGCCCCACAAACATCAAATTACTTAAGTCTTTTAACATCCCTGAGAGGTAGATAAATAAATTTCTTGTTTCACCAAGAGAGAAACCTTGCCAAAGCAGTGAAGTGACACCCCAATAAATCAGTGGGAAACTCAGGAAAAGAACCCAGAACTCTACTGTGTTCTGCATAGAGTACAGGACTCAATGCTTCCTCCCTAACAATCACAGGTTTTAAACCTACAAAAAATATTTGGCCCAACATTTAAATTCTCTCTATTTACTGTAATAATAATAAATAATAGTAGAACTTTTATAAAACACACAGTTAACAGAAATATTTCCGTTAAGTTTCTATTTTAAAAATTACATGGCAAATAGTTTTGCAAGCCAGAAAAGAACTTTGCGCAACATTTGCAACCCCAGACATTGGTGACTTTAGGTCCCAGCCATTCATGTACTGTTCCAGAGAATGTGAAGGGGAAGTGAAACTGACTAGAAATAAAACAGAGGCCAGTTAATAGCTTTACCTATTATATTTCTGTCAACTTGGATAATAAAAACAGCGACAACTAAAGTAGATTATTAAAACTAAGAGCCTTCTAAAATCTAACACCATATTAACAACTGATATGGATGATTTTAAAAAGGTTAATGTTTCTCTAAATTCCAGCATTTGGAAATTAAGAAAATGTACAAACCAAGCAATGGAGAATGTATAAGTAAAATGTTTGATACAAAAACTCCTTTTAATATAATTTAGGACACAAAAATGTACTTGGACTTAATACAGAAACTCTAATCATGACCACTAAAGACGGATGGTTACACTACTCATAGGTAGGAACCTACCAAATCTGTGGTCCATTTTGGTCAACTTCAGAGGCATAGGATTTTAAAAGTCATAAAATGTCATATATTTAAATCTGAAATTTCATGGCGGTGTAATTGTACAAATTCTGACCCAATCTGAGAAACACTGGTCTCCCCTGTGTAATCTGTATAGTATAGGGTAAAACCACACAAAAGATCAGATTTGACTGGAGGAGACCAGATTTCACGCTCCGTGATGCGTTTTTCATGGCCGTGAATTTGGTAGGACCCTCTTCATAGGGTACTAGACAGCAGTATTACAGTCTTGCTGCTGTTATTAACTCCAAAGAATTTACCAGAGCTACTGTGCTCGCTACACTCTCCATTTCTTACACACACGGTTATATATCAGTTTAATCCTGGAAAGCCAATCACAGATACAGCTGGTGCTAATGCTGGAACTCAATCTGTTAAGACAGTTCCTTTCAGAGAAGAGCAGAGATGAAAAAGGGCATCGGATTTAGAATAGATTCCAGAAGCAGACTGAAAAAAGGTTGTCACTGTAGTGAAGACAGCAGTACTATTTAATGGGGAGAGGCCAATGGAAAGAAGGCAGCTGAGCCCATCCTGCATATTATTTCTCGTTGTTTCTATTTCTTCTTTTCCGGCATCACAGAATCTCTACTTGAGTCTCGGTCATCTAGTCTTTGTTTCAACTGCGATACCATGGAGCTTCACAACTAATGTTTTTATAACACAGAATATGTATTATATACACGTATGCTGAACTGACTCCAGCTCTGTTGCTAAGAAGCTACACAGTTTTTTTGGCCCTCTTCATTTATAAAATAACCACTTTGCCTATGGGAGAACAAATGCAATCTCTCAAGCCCTCTTGTGTCTTGCTCTCGTTTTTAAATGAACACAGAAAGATGACAGAGAACGCTAGAAAGAGTAAGTGAGCTCCATTTTTCGGACACCCTTGAAAATGAGATGGAAAACACAGTTTCAACAATCAACTGTTAATAGTATTTATTAATCTTTCAAGCAGCAGATTTTCCCCCTTGGCAACGATGAAAAATGTCAGTGTGTGTGTTTCTCTCTCTCTGCATTAAAAACCTCTCTTGATTTAAAAAGACTATACAGAACACCAATAATTTAGCTTATAGCAGAGTTAGATTTGGAGTTTAAAGGTTAGCTTCCTGTCCCCCCACACAAATAACCCTCTCAACAACAGCATCTGGCCAGTATAAATACATTGTATTATTTTTTTTAGGAATCAGCAATATGGTAAGTGTTAAATAGATACAAGTATTCTGCATGAGGCAGAGAGATGATGAATCAAGAAACATATGGTGGTTAAACAAAACAAAACAAAATAATGATATTATTAAGAAAGGGCCAGCTTATCTGGCAGCTGTAGAAAGATCAAGATTAGCAAAAGCAGTAAAGTCATCCATTTTGAAGCCAAGGTCACTGACAGGATTTGTAGATTTATCCCTGAAGACAGCCTCTGCTGAACATGAAATGCTGAATTTTTTTTTTTATTTTTTTTTTTCATTTTTCTCCCTCCTCATCCTCTTTGCACCATCTCATTTGCTGGAGACTTAAAATTCATTCTTCTTACAGCTGATTAAACACTGGAATCTTTCTGCAAACTAAAGGACAAAACTGATTGCCCTACACAAACTTTTCTGCATGTATAATTGATTTTTAATTCACTGTCTTGTTTCCAAAAGGACTTGACAAACTCTGTGCTGTATACGCAATATTGATCTCTTTAAAGAAGGGCTTGGCTCAAAGGCTGAGGCAAGTTAATCTTAACCAAAAAGATTTATGTCTTTTGTATAAAACCTGTCTTTAAACTTGGTCACGCTCACCTGAATTCTGTGTCTTGTGTTATACAATTCACTGTTTTCACAACTTTTGCATACTTAACACCTCCTAAAAAATGAAACTGCATTGAACATAAATAGTTTAAAATACTTCATTCAAATACTAGCTATCTGTTGTGAGAGAGATTCGGTCTTTCATTAGCTACTTTCTTACTATGATGAATTGTTTTCTAGGAGACTTTCACATCTGTCCTTAGAATTCTACAACGCATCCCTATTCTTATTCTCAAAGCACGATGGGAGGAAGGGAGGTCTTTTTAAAGGTGGCTTTGGTCTTGCACCAATTTGTAGATTGATATTACTGACCAGTGATGGCTCCTATTTCCAAGTTCAGTTTTCAATATATTTCCAATTGTGGCTGATTAAAATACATTGGGAAAGTGGCAGCATTTAGATAATGTGGTTCAAATACGAAGTCCAGGAACAGTACAGCTAACAGGTACTCTTCACTCCACCATGAAGTAATTATGTTTACTTTTCTGTGGATACAAAATTTAAAACAAACACTGACTTACTTATCTTTTAACATTTCAAGTCCACTCGATCACTCAAATGCAGACTTGTAATGCCAGCCTCATTTTCAAAGATCCCCTGATTTCTTCCCCCCCTCTCCTCCTCCCTTCTGTTGCGGGGACTGTACTTCGATTTTGCTATGAATTACATTTTCTATGGCTGCCACACAAACAGTAAATAAAATTCATGGTATTTTTGCCCCAGTAAGCAGCTCTATCTTCCAGCACATCTGAGACGCCAGGCTTCAAAGGAATGAACAATGAAACCAGTATTTTCTTGAGCAGCTATTACAAAAACGGCTGATTTGGTGGCATTTGGAGATGATCCTAGGCAAAGAAGCCAGGCAAAGAAGTGTGTGTTTTGTGTAAGTAATTATTCAACCAACCACCCTGGTTCACTGGATTGCAAATATTCACAAATATGTTAGGAAATTAGCTTGCCATGTCTTGTCATTTTTGGAAGTGAGATTTTCATTTGTATTTGTGACAAATGAGCTTTAAATGGAAGCTAGGTGTGGATATTTTAAAATTTATGAAGTTGTAAAACTATGTACATGGCCAATTAAGGATTATCACTGGCAAAGATTGACTATCCTTGGCTATAAATTTAAGAGATTATTTGAATCTAGGTTGTTTACCTCAACTACACTACATCAAAAGCAGTGTAAAATATTTAAAGGGCAGCATATTTTATGATGAAAGCTACAGTTATCAAGCATGTCATAGTGTGTCATCAGCAGAAACTTGTGTGATGCATAGTGAGTAACAAAACCTTCACCTTAAGCAACACCTGGCATTTTCCATCCTTAGAATTCAGCATTTTAAGGCGGCAAAGGGTGAAATGCACAACAAATACTGCAAAGCTGCAGTTCAACCCCATTTCCTTGCAAGGAAAACTCAGGCCCTGAATTTTAAAGAGAATTCAATTAGCATCACCTGTGTTCTTCATAATCAACATGTGAATGTTAATTAACAGTCCAGTGCCATGCAGCAAGAGCACCCCCTGTGCAATAAACTGCAAGCAGCGAAAACACGGTTACTCACCTTTGTAACTGTCGTTCTTCGAGATGTGTTGCTCATATCCATTCCAGTAGGTGTACGCGCCGCGCGTGCACATTCGTCGGAAGACTTTTACCCTAGCAACTCCAGCGGGCCGGCAGGTCGCCCCCTAGAGTGGCGCCGCCATAGCGGGTA